>NW_024580667.1:19300774-19599679 GCF_017639235.1 Corvus kubaryi | reverse complement strand
CCCTTCCCTTCCCTTCCCTTCCCTTCCCTTCCCTTCCCTTCCCTTCCTTTCCCTTCCCTTCCCAGGAATTTGTGTGCCTTCTAGGTCATCTATGCACTTAGGGATGTGCTGACATGACACTAATCAAGATTTTGTCTTTATGTACACCAGCATGAAGGACTAAATTTCAATATGGCCTTCATTGTCTTTCAGCTACTGGATTGACTGGAGCATGTATTATCTTCTTTAGTTAGGGAAAAAAAAAAAAACAACTTTCTTTTAAACCATAATAATATTTTGTTGTGTTCAGATGTCTGAGCCAGTGGAAGAAAAAAATCATAAAAGTACTATTATATAACAGCACGCTGGGAGGACTGAGACTTTTGTTGTGAGATATGACTTATCTTTTAACTACCATGCTCTGCTGCACTGTCTAGCTTTGGCATTAGTTGTCTGATGCTGGGTCTCATTGTATGAATCCAGGAATGAAGTTACATCAGGTAAACAGAAAATGAAGGAACTTTATAACAAGGATCTTCATCCTCTTTCAGATTTTGTGTTTTTCACTTCATGCTTTTTTGCCTTATGTATCTTTTTGAAGCACTGGTCCTTTGGTAATTTGTAATATAATCCCTGTTATAAAAAAGTAAGATAGGTAGACACATTATTTTAATTTTTTTTTTTTTTTCAAATAGAATTGTAAAATTTAATAATTTTAGTGGGGTTTTTTTAGGTTTGTTGCAGTTTTTTTCCTTTATCTGGGTAAGTGTGCCATTGTCCTAGATTAAATGTTAAATGTTTACTCCCTTCTCAAGCCAAACACCTGACTGCTTCTGACTTATTGAATAATAGTTTGTATTAATTCTTAACAGTATGCATTCTATGTGCTAATAAAATGTTTTCTGACATTTGTCAAACTGAATATGAATTACAGCTCCAACCTGCAGACACAGAGAGCATCCTGTTTCAGAACTGATGAGCACTGGCTGAAGGTGTGATTTGTTTTCTGAGAAGACAATAAGAAGTCTAGTGATGTCCCTTACAGAAGGGTAGAAATCTCCACAAATTTATTAACCAGGCATTAAGCACTGAACACCTTAAAGTAAAAAAGCTACATTATGAAGAAAGATAGAAAAACATATTGTTCTCCCATGACTATGTGGGGAAAATACATCAGGAGACTGAACAGGTGAGTGTATTATTAAAGAAATAGAATGAGTGCTTCAAATAATATCAGTACTCTTTAAAGACAATACTCTTTAAAAATTAACTTTCTGTATTCTTATGAATTTGAATAACTAGAGGAACATATATGTATCTCACCTTCTACTTAGCATTTTGAAATAACCTCCAAAGAACCCCCTCCCCACTTTCAGTTACATAGCATAGCATTCCAGATATGACCACATGTAAATAGATTAGTCCATTTACACAAAACCCACGGCTGCCATTTTCATGGCTGTCAGTGTTGCAATCATTTTTGATTGTGTTTTCTTAGTAAACAAATGGAGGCAGAGATTCAATTACAGAACTGGTCATGAGCAGCATGGCACTGAATTGTACTGCTGGCCAGAGTTAATTCCCTGTTGCTGGAGCAAGAAGACAGCAGAGCAGCAGGGTCTTGGATCCGAGTTGTAATTGCCTCCTGAGGCTGAGCATGATATGGCCCTGTTCATCACATCATTGGAAGGAACAGGAAAACAGCAAAATTTTCTTCTTTAAGAAGATTGATCCTAAGCCTGATATAAATGGGGAGCAGTTGTAAATAAAACAACTTGACAGTTTAATACTTTTACTGGAAATATTTTTCAGCCATATAAAACAGTGAAACTATAGTAATGGAGATTTTCTACTTACTATCTATTAAAACATTTTCTTACAAAGACCTTTGGGATTTCCACTTATTGATAAGTAAGTAGAAATCTTACAAAGAACAAGGAAGATTTGAATGCTTAGTCCCTCCTTTTAGCTTCTTCTCTGCGTCAAGAGTTCTGGTTAGGAACATTCCATACGTAGCTTAACTTGGCCCTGAACAACTCTTGTATTTATCTTTCATCAGGCATTTTGTGTATCTTTTATTTTTCTCTGAATCAGTTTCACTAAGTAGTCTATATGGAGGAATTTTCATGCATTTCCAGTAGCTTGAACTACTCCAGGCTCATCAGTTCCAGTTTTACATGCAAGTTTGAGTACAGTTTTTCCTGTAGTTGCTGTTTCACCTTCCTCTTTGCCATCTTTTTCCATCCTCTCCCTACATATGGAAAGGGCCCCATGTTGGACGTGGCTTTGAGCAACCTGATCTAGTAGAAGGTGCTCCTGCCTATGGGAGGGGGCCTGGCTCTATATGATCTTTATATCTATAAGGCCTATTCTGTCCTAGGTGATCTAGCTGACCCAAAAATCGTGTATTGCATATTTTTTCTATGTCAATCCTTGTAGTCTGTTTTATTGTCTCTTTAAGGTTCAGCAACCTGGGAAGAAGAAACTGTGTGCTTTACTCTGGTTCACAGAAAGGAGAATGGTGTGTTCTGTCCATGCTTCTGAGGGGTTGCCTTGTCAAGGTCTCCGAGTCGCAACCTGAGAAGCTGCATTTCACAATCCTGTAACTGCTGTGAAGTTTCTACCAGCATTTTCTGGGCAGCATCAGAGTCTTTTGAACAAAAATATTTTCCAGGCTTTGTTTTGTCCTTGGCTGTTTGTGTGTGTGAAGGGGGCGAGGGGTAAGTTTTCTGCAGTTGAGGACGCTCAGCCGCTGTGCTGTTTTCCTTTGTTCTCTCTCTTGGCCACGTGGTCTGGAGTAGGGGGCTCCTCTGCCATCCTGTCTTTGTCCCTGGGCCACGTGGGCTGCTACGTTGGCTTCCATCTTGTTTTATTTGTTCCCAGGGGACCACGTGTCTCAGCACCTTTGTATGTAGAGGTTATTGCTCTTCTCTTGGTTGTTGCTGTTTAACTTTTAGTAAACTTATTCTTCACTTGTATCTTCTCACATCTTTCTCCTTATTGGGGAAAGGGGAGTGGTTAAAACTAAGTAGAGGTAACTCATTTTAGAGTTTCTGGCCTGTAAATTGTCTTAAACTAAGACATCTTCTAACCCAAACCATTCTATGACTCTTTACCAACAAGCAAAGAAAAACAAAGAATTAATTCACTGCTTCCCATGGGCAGGCAGGTGTTCAGGCATCTCCAGGAGACCAAGGCCCCATCATGTGTTACCGTTACTGGGGAAAACACCATCACTCAAAATGTTCACCCCTTCCTCCTTCTTCCCCTTACTTTATATACTGAGCACAATGTCATATGGTTTGGAATATCCCTTTGGTCATTTGGGGTCACCTGTCTTGTCTGTGTCTCCTCCACACCTCCCATGCACCCCCAATTTCCTGGCCAGTATGGCAGTACAAAAACAGGAAAGGCCTTGGCTCTGTGTAAGCCCTGTCTCTAAGTAATCTGTCTGTATTATCAACCATGTGTTCCACACAACCATGTGTTCCACACAAATCCAAACTACAGCCCCATATCAGCCACTGTGAAGAAAATTAACTACATCCCAGCCAAAACCAGCACAAAAAGAAGTTTCTTCTCCTCCTAAGACACTTGGGATAAATCAGGCTTCAGACGTGTATTTCCTTTAAGGAGAGAGGTGTCTAGGCCTAGAGTAAATATTATGCCAAGACCAATAGGTCTTGACTGTTGAATCAGTACCACATTATAAAGGTATAAAATTTTCAGAGGTTTTTCTGGTATCATATCCTCTTAAAAATTAAAAAATGTAGCCTATTTCTAGGAGTCAAATCAAATTCAGTTGTATACTTTTACCTTTTTTTAAAACAAAAATTGCATATTGCCTATTAGATTGTTTCCTCTATGTTTTAGAGAAATAAAAAGCTGTCACTCTGTTCTGAATATCACCATGCATATGAATAGGTGAGATGATGAAATGATGCAATGTAGATATCTACATCTAAATTGATTACCCTGGACCATAGAGTGTCATTGACTAAAAGGTCTATGTGTCTTTGGTGAAAACAAGCAGCTGATAATGGGAAGTCTGTGCAGGTGGGGATAAATAACCCAGACCCAGCTTTTGAACTCTCAGGATAAACCTGATACTTTCTAGTTGTCATTGGTATTGGCTAGGTTGTCTGTTCTAATAACCCCTGGAGTAAACAAAATGGGTGTGTCCTAAATCCTTGTCCTAGATTACAATGTAAGATGTGCCCACAAGCATGTGTTCTATCACCATCTTCATGAGCTGTTATAAACCAGGTGGGCAGTGCTCCCTGCCTCCTCCCTCAAGACTATGTCCTGTTAATGGCCCATCAGTGCCTTATCTCATGACTCATCATTCCACTGTGAGATGCTCCACCCAGAGGGAGAAACCAAGCATCCCATCCTGGATATAAACTGCGATTTTTGAAGACCGCAAGCAGCCTTTTCCCACTGGATTTCCAGAGGACGAGAGCTACATACCTACCATTGGACCTTCTGAGGAAGACCAGATCTTTCTACACAGGATCACTGCTTCAACAGAACCACATCCATTCACTCCAGGAGGACTGCAGCCACCACCTTATCGGACTGCTACTGCTACCCTGACTAACAGGGTCAGGTCGTATCGTACTCTGTCAGTTTAAATCAGTTTTGTTCTTTTTTTTTTTTTTCTCCTGCCTTGTTTATATATATATATTAGTAAAGAACTGTTATTCCTATTTCCCATATCTTTGCCTGAAAGCCCCTTGATTTCAAAATTATAATAACTCGGAGCGAAGGGGGTTGCATCTGCCATTCCAAGGGAGGCTCCTGCCTTCCTTAGCAGACACCTCTCTTTCAAACCAAGACAGTCTTCCACTTAGAAAGTGGACATGAGAGGAAACCACATATAAACCACAGGAGTCTGATCACACACTTTGCTTCTGTACAGGGACAGTTTGAATTAGTAAAATCAGGGACTTTGGGATCTATAAAGAAAAACCTATACTGAAGCAATGGTTCCCAAAAATGTGATCTTAGTAAGATGGGAACCCAGAAAGAAGGCAGCAAACATCGTGGCTGGAGGGAAGATCATGAAAGTAGAGAAAGTTCTTGGAGACTGGGGAGTAGCATGGAAAAAAATGACAGGAGAAGACCCTGGCCAGTAATGCCCAAGACTGGTAGCTGCAAGCAGTTGTATGTCATTAACTTTCTTCCCGGTACTCCTGGTCGGGCAGCCATCTCCCTGATGAAAAGAGAGTTCAAGACCTACAGAACCTAATGTTATGGATGGGTGGGCAGCTGAAAGGCAAACAACTGAGTGTGTGAGAATCAAGTAGGTTAAAACCTCAAATTTTGATTCTTTAATACACAACACTATCCAGATCCAATACATGTCCCCATTTAAACTGCCTCACCCATGCAGTAGGAAAAGCCACTCTATCTGGCCTCATTAGTTCTATCCATTGTTAAGAGCTCTGTAGAGATCAGGAAGCAAACATGCAGCTTCACCACAGAATACCAACTAATTTTATTAATTGAAGAAGACACGTGTATATTTAATATTTTAGCACATAAAAAAGATCATCGCTGCCAAATGTTCAAAGGGTAATTTATGACAACATATTCATAGTCTTAAAAGTAATAAGTAGGAATCAGAAATCATTCACATAAAAACTGCAAGAAATACCAGCTTCCCTGCTTTGGTTCATTATAATATCATGTAAAGCACAGAATTGCAGAATCACAAATTGTGTCAGGTTGGAAGGGACCACAGAGAGTCACCTGGTCCAACCTCTCTGCTCAAGCAGGGTCATCCTAGAGCACATTGGGCAGAATTGCATCCAGATAGGTCTTCAAAATCTCCAGTGAGGGAGACTCCACAACCTCTCTGGGCAACCTATTCCAGGAACCAGTCACCTGTACCATAAAGAAGTTCTTCCTCATGTTCAAGTGGAACTTCCTATGAATCAGTTTCAGCGTGTTGCCTCTTGTCCTATTGCTTGGCACCACCAAGCAAAGCCTGGTCCATCCTCTTGATGGGTTATCAAGCAAATCATCATGCTTTCTTACAAACACATGAAGGACAGTAAGATTACTGTGAATTTTTTTTTTTTAATACACCTGACAAATCTGAAGTTTCCAGAAGATAACTAACTAGAAGGATAGGATGAGAGGAGAGCAGTGGATGATTTTTTATCTTGATTTTAACAGGATGCTGTCTGACAAAACATGCTCAGACTAAAAATGATGAATCACAGGGAGTGGGGCTAGAAACTGGCTGAGCTGCAAAGGATTGCAGCAACACAAAGTGTAGCTGGAGGTGAAAAGAGGTTGGCACTGTAGCCAATACTGTTTAACATCTTCTTTAGTCACCTGGATGATGGAGCACACACATCCTTCGCAAGTGTGTTGATGATGGGAGGAGCAACCCCATGCACTCATGTTGACTCTGAGGGGGCTGACTTGGTGGAAAGGAGCTTTGCAAAACCAGCCAGGGGTTCTGGTGAATGCCAAAGTGAATATGTGTCCATGAGGGAGAAGACTGACTCAGTGATGCTCTCAGTGACAGGAAAAGAGGTAATGGGCACATTTGTAATACAGGAAATTCTATTTAAACAAAAGAAAAAAAAAATCTATTCCTGTGAGAGTGGTCAAATCAGGTCAAATTTTTTTGTGGAATTTACATCCTGGAGATAGTTAAACTCCAGCTGGGCATGATCTTGAGAAACCTGCTGTAGCTGACACTGATCTGGGCAGGGTGGTTGAACTGGATGGTCTCCAGAGCTGCCTTCCAGCAAAGCCACTCTGTGATTCTGTGGAAGAGCAACATATAAGACACAACAGATCAGAATTTTATTCATTCAGTGCCTTTTATTATAAAATGCAGAAAACATTTTTTTTTTGCCCGTGTGACTTTTTGGTTGCAATAAAGTACAGAATATCATTATTTTAACTGAACAGCATAGGAAGCTTTGAAAACTTAAAGAAAAGAAATAATTATCTTCTTTGCACAGTTTTTTAATAGGGCTTTTACCTCAGACAAAACTCTGAAAGTTCACCGTCTGTTTCATCTGACAAAACCTCTCCACTGGGGTATACTGTAAATGTTCTGATTCATCAAGTGTAGTTCCCTCTCCTGACCTTTCCTGTGCCACCTTTTAACAGCCACTTTCCATTTCCTAGTGTTTCAATCTTGCACACTTTTAATTTTTGTAAAAAATCTCACTCCTACCACTAGGGGATCTGCATTAACTCTGCTGACTTTGATGATAATTTGACACATTTCAGCTGTTCAGTCTCAGCAATATATATTTGTGTTCTCTCTACCATGTCTATGGAAAGAGGTAGTTAATTTAAAAAAAAAGAAAAAAAGAAAAAATTGGAAAAAAATCCTAAGAATCCCTCATATAAAATCATATAAAATCATAGAATATTAAGGGGTTTTGTAGGGACCTTAAGTTCATCTAGTCCCAACCCTTCTGCTGCTATGGGCAGGAACATGTCCCACTAGACAAGGTTGCTCAAGGCCTTATCCAACCTGGCCTTGAACACTGACAGGGTTGGGGCATCCACAAACTCCCTGGGCAACCTGTTCCAGTGTCTCATCACCCTCACAGTAAAGGATTTTTCCTAATATCTGACCTGAATTTCACCACTTTCAGTCTGTACCATTACTCCTTCTCCTATCACTACAGTTCCTAAGAGTCCCTCTCTGGCTTCCCTGTAGGCCCCCCACAGATACTGGAAGATGCTCTGAGGTTTCTGTGCAACCATCTCTTCTCGAGGCTGAACAGCCCCAACTTTCTCAGCCTGGAAATTCAGCCTTTCTTCATCTCTCTAGTTTATTTAGGAGATAACTTCAAGACCACGACCATTTCAGAATTAGCCCTCTGACTTTAAACATTTCTTTGTTTTTACAAATGTATCCCTGAATATTTTGGTAACTTTTGATAAAAAAATAATTATTGTGTGTTCTTATAATCAGAAATGTACTACTCTCTCACTCAGTATATTGGAGACCTGACATATGTCAGCTAATTTTTCTGTTAAGTGACACTGGTGGGGCTGCCCGAGGGAGCACAGCGTCCAGCTGCAGACGTCCATGGTGTCAGCTGCAGCAGGCAGGGGTCGGCTGCAGCAAGGAGGGAAAGCTGTCAGCTGCAGCAAGCAGGGAAAGCTGGCTCCTTCACAAGGAGCGAGCCCCAAACAAAGGTGGTGTAAAAGCGTTGGCGGAGGCAAAGGATGAGAGAGGGGTCTTTTGTATGGGCTCCAGCTGGTTTATTGCTGGTGGAGGGTCCAGAGACAAAAAATAACAGAGTGAGACAGAACACAGTATTTTATACGGGAGTGGAACAAAGGGAAACAACCAATGGGGATCAACCGAGGAGATGATAACAGGGGAATATCCAGTAGGGATAATTTAAGGGCAGGAATTACATGAGTAGACCAATGGGACATCAAAGAAGAGAGAATGTTCCAGAACTAATACATAAGCAACTAGGGGAAATACATAAACATGAACCTATAAATAACACTGGGTGGAGAACTCCTGAACCAATAAACTTAAAACATGTAAAGTAAGAACCACTAGGAACATGGGAACTCACTGTAACTAGAGTGAGGATTAGACCTTGGTGTTCTGGAGGCCTGTCCATCAGTTCTCTGAATGTTCTGCTGCTGTGGCCACTGCCTCATGCACTGCAACAGTTAAGTTTCAATAAAGTTGAGTCTTCTATAATTTTGCAGAGTTATGAAAAGAGTATGACATTTTCTTTGTTCTGTTTTCTATAGATTAAGAATATTGCTTAAAACCACTAAACTTTTCTTGTGGTTTAAAGCTTATTCACTGTACATGTATGTCTCTACCAAAATACTGTAGTTGCAGAGAGAAACTTTTCTGATAAATAATGAAGTTTCTGTAGTTCCACAGACCTAATTGACAATATGGTGATTTTTCGGGGCATAAGCCTTCAATCATCTTCTGCTACAAGCTCTGCTTTTAATGATTTTGCCAAACTCTCATGCAATTAATCATTGACATTTGTTTAAGATAATATTCATAAGATTGCAGAAGACACCTATAGTGAAGTGTTTTATACAAAAAGGGTTGTTTTTTTTAATAGGAGGGTATAATTAAAATTTTTCAGCTTTTTAAAGTTAATGCTTTGTCCAAGAAAAAGCAGGTGTTTTATTCTATCTACAAAAGAGATTAGATTAAATAATCTTCATTGTAGCCCTGCTCAACCTTGTCCTAAACATGCAGTGTAAATCAATCAGGAGTCTTTCAGATAGAAAACTTTATTTAAACTATAATGTAATTTGCATGAGGACAATTTAATATCTCATTTAACCTATCCCTGCATGCATTTGGTGCAATCAGTCTCTTTCCAAAGTTACTTATTTTAGTGTATATACTTAGTAATTTAACTCTTTCATCTTATTGCTGAACAATTTCTGCATTGAAATGATGTGATGAAAAAGAGAAAACAAATACAGAAGATAATCTTATTGAAGTAGTCCAACACAAAGAAATGCCATCAATACTATGTGTACCTTCAGACTGAGAGTTCTGTGAATATTTGTGAATATTAGCAACGAAGACTGAAGCTGAAATACCAAACCATGCTAATGTCAGATTCAGCGTTTGGCGCAACATCAGCAGCAGTAAATGGGATGAGGTTTATGAGCACTGAGATGTGCCTGAGCAGGCACTCCCTGTTTTGTTGATTTAACAGACCCACTCTTAGCCAGATTAATGACATGAGCTGGTTTAAAAAAAAGTCTTCTTTTCTTCCTTTTTTCCTTCTTTTTCCTTTTTTTTTTTTTGTGGGGTGAATCTGAGACAAATGCTTAGGAGTGCCACCTTCCTTTTTGTCTTCATATATGCAGCTAATGTAGTTCATTGCTTATGTCTGTATAAATGAAAGACCTTACACACAAAGAACAAAACAAAGAAGATGAAAAGAAATGTAATGGCCTTGCTTAATCCCACCTGAATTAGGCACAAGACTAAATTAGAAATCTGTTTGTCAAAATTCAGTTTGTAGCATTGGCAAGAGAGAAATGGCTTAAGTGAACAACTCAGATCCTGGTGGGCTGAATAGCTCTTTAGAAATGCCTGTGTCTCATCAATGACTGCATGCCTGGAGTCTGTTAAACATTAAAAGGCTTTTTATTTTTTCCTTTTCCCCTAAATTGCCTGGAAAAGGAATGGAAAAAAAGTAGTCTGAACTTTGATATTAAACACTGTGAACTGTAAAGGCTAAATCCAACCAGGTAGAGACAGCCCAGGATAAATCTAAATCTGCATTAGGTCTCTCTTTCCTCTCCTCTCTGTAAATGAATAAACTCTCTTTAAAAAAAAAAAAAAAAATCAGATTCATCTTAAGCTTGGCCACAATAAATGGTTTGAACTGCTGTTTTTTCCCAAGACAGTAGAATTAAAGGTGTCTTTTGTTCTTACTTGTTCAATTTTCTAGCATCAAATTGTTTAAATCTCACTTCTGGTGACAGTAGATTCATTATCCAAAATCAGTGGTAGATGTCCTCAGGTTTCTATCTCTTTCTACAGGCCACTGATCCTAAGCTTATTATTCCATGTGTGAAAATTCAGAAGACTAAGTTTTCATCTCACTTTGAAGGACTGAAGATGGTTAATTTGAAGTATTTTAATTGGCCATGCATGACCAGAACTAGCTGATTAAAATGTTTCTTCAGGGTTTTCTTGAACAGTCATATTAAATTTTGGTGCTATTTTATTCCTGTAATTCAAAATGCTTAACTAATTTATCTAATATTAAATTTAGATGCCCGGTAGTACACAAACTAATTGGAAAGTACATTTTGAATGCTGGGAAAAAAATAATTCCTTTGCCTAGCTTATATGGCAACACATTAATAAAAAAGAGTGAGAGAAGTGAAACAGGAAAGAAATAGGTGCTTTTTAAAAGAGGAGAAAGAGTTAGTTGAAACTGGGAATGAAAATGAAAAAGGTGCTGGAGCCATACTGTTTCAGGGGGAAAAAAAAAGCTAAAGGTAGTAAAATGGGAGGTAGTGTATGACCAGAGACTTTCTTCAGACAGCTTTCTCTGACTCCCTATAAATTTCATTCTGATTTTTAGCAATAAGTAGTCAACATATTCTGAGCTAATGTCTTTCCCATGACTTGTCAGTTAGTCAATAATGACTTGATTTTAAATGCCTTCCAAATGGGTACATGAAATATGATGTAAATGAAAGTAAATTGAGATGAGATACCATTCACATTCATTTTTCAGGTTTTGCTTTGCCTTGATAAAAGGGAGAAAAAAATTAAAAGGGACAAAATCAAGGACAAGTGTGCTTGAAATGCACTGTTTTGAGGCTAAAGTATGAATGCTTTAAATTAAGATAAAACTACGTGTTGTACTGAAGAAATGCGTTAAATCTTTAACCTTGTACAGTGCAGGGATGGATACAACATATAGTAGAATTTTCCAAGTAATATTGTCAGAAATATATGTTCCAGAGTATTAACATAGTGGTAGCTGCTCATAAATATCACAATCTCAAGGTCACATCAAGAGGCACAAAATATAATTTGAAAGTTTCCTTTTGTTCTTTCTTAGTGGAGGATGCTCTTTCTTCTCACTTTGGGACATATAAGTCCACAGAGTTAAGTGTTTTTCATTATGGTATTTCTGGAAGCTGGAAGACAGAACACACTTTAAGAAGCAATGTAATTAGTAATAGGAACCAAAGAACCAAAGAATCCACAGGCAAACAAAAATAAAAGCAGCTTCATAATAATTTCTTCTAGAAAAAGAGATGTGTAATTTATAATGGTGGAAGCTGATTGATGGTAGACTTATCAGAGCAAGTGTTGATGATTGCTTGTATTTTTTTAGACTTGTAACCCAAAATAGCCGATACGTGACAGTTGTGCTGAGCTAGTCTGCCTGAGTCTATGGCAGATGCTAGTCCCAATATTCAATAAGCTGAGAGTAAAGAGGTATCCTGGGGAGATGGTTGATTGTCAAGGATCATTTCTTCCAAGCTCAAGAATGGTCCAACCCAAGGTGTAGCAAGTCAAAGAAAAGTGGCAGAAGGACTGTGTGGGTGAGCAAGGACTTTTATCAAGTCCTGATAAAACTGGAACATAACAAGGAAGCATGCAGGATATGCAAGCCGGGACATTCAGACCTAGAGGAGTATAAAGATATTGTCTGATCATGGAGGAATGGGGTTAGGGAAACCAAAGCCCATCTGGACTTGAACCTGCTCAGGGATCTGAAGGTCAACAAGATGGGCTTCTACAGCTACAGGAGCAGCAAAAGAAAGACATGGGAAAATGAGAGGCAGCTGCTGAAGGGGGAAGGGGACCAGCTGGAACGTGACATGGAGAAGGCTGAAATAATCAATGTTTTCTTTACTTCAGCCTTTCATTAGTAAGAAAGGCCTTCAGGAATTAAATATGTTTAAGATGTGGTGTTTTCCATATACAGTCATAATCTGTGTGAAGAGGAAGTTGCGTGTAAAGGTAATGTGTGTTTGTCAAATGCCATATTAATAGGGATATTTAATACACGCTCCAGAACCCAGCAGAGCAAATTCGTGAAAAATCAGATGATGTGGAACAGACTGGAGGGATACTAGAATAGCTTTTAAAGGCAAATGTACTGGATACTCCAATCCAGAAGATTAAAAGTTATGTATGTTACTAATATGTCTTTTCTTTCCTTCTTTCAAATTTTCACAGAAGCAGAGAAAGATGCAGAAAGATAGGGCTAACTTTTCCCCCCCCACAAGTACAAAGTGGCACAGTGTTGTGGCTTAACCCATGGTGGTAACTAAGCACCAGGCAATCACCACATGTCTAGGAATCACATAATGTGTTTTGGTTAGGACTGTCATTGCCTACCTTCCTTCAACCTGAAGCAGAGTATAGAGAACTGTAGAGGTCTGATTCACCTGCTGACACTGCCTATTTATCTCCTTTGTCTCTATAAGCTGCTTTTAAATTATAACTCTCATAAAATTGCCTAAAGTTACAAAGCGTGTAACCACGTTTAGCTGCCCATAACTTGATTAAAAGCAATCCTACAGCCTGACAGTCTAATGCTTTAAATTTGTATACATTTTGGTGATATTCTTGCCCTCATCATAAGTACATGAATGTCACAACTTCTCCCTACCAGCAAGATTCCCTTTAGACAGTTGACTGAAAGAAAACCTCACTGCCTGATAAATTAACGTTAGGAAAATGCAAATCTTTCAGAGCAATGCTGGCATCCAGCTGGCTACTGAAATATTACCTGGAGCAGTGTAGAGAGGCTCTAGTAGATGAACTTGTGTGCTGGATTAATGACCTGTGAGTGTTAGTAGCTCCTCAAATTCTGTTGCCTGAATGAGAGCAACTCTTCTAAAAATCACCTCAGTTAAATGACTCCTACCTGCAATACTCCAGTCTGCAACAGCTCCCATCCTCCTTTTGGACTGATTCACAGTCCAAAATGATCAAGCTCCTTAAAAGCTTGATCCTTATAGGAATGTAAAGTGCATCTGAGCACTCAGACTAGGTCAGTGGCCTCAATTGCCAAAGTTTGATGGAAAGTTAAGAGCAGATGTTGGGCCATTGTCAGCACATGTAGCAAGAAAATTGGATCTTTGACATTGAGAAGGAGAAACAAACCATTGGTGATGTCATTAAATGTACTAATATACCCCTAACTATACATTCTACTTAACTGTTAGTAAGGAATTAGAAGACAAAATTGTAGAACTATTCTAGCATTAATATTGCATTGTACTGCCCATGCTGTCATACCTTTGATGTTATATTATTGTTCAGTTTACTGACTCCAGCTCACAGATGTGGTCACTACCTGACATTTCTCTAAATGCTTTCTTCATAGCCATCAACTTACGCTCTTATGTAATAAATTGCTGGATCATGTTGTGGTCTTGAGCCCCTTGCATTACCCATGTGCTTCTATGTCATCTGAAAAGCTTGCTAATAGAAAAAAATAGGAAATAAACCTGTGTTTAACAAGTATCTTTTACCTGTTTAGCAAGTACCTTTTCTTTAACATATCAGCAATACACATAAGCTTCAATAAAACATGGACTGAATATAATTTCCTTTATTGTCTAAAACACAATTCCGTCTTAATTCATCCTAAATCATTCTCACATTCTGACACCATCAGATGCTGCAGTCATTTACAGGAACCAACATGCCTACGCTCAAAGTGATACATTTTTCTATCATCTTTTTGTATACCTCTCTCCATGGTAAGTTAAGTTTCTTTGCGTATTTCTTTGTGTTTAACTGAGACATTTATGAAAATCATACAATGTGGATTGATTTCCAGAGCCTAAGTACTTTTTATTTCTGACACTTCTCTCAATATGTATCAGACATTCTGCATGGTAGAAGGAATTAGCTATCGCAAATGGATGTAATTAATATTAAATTTGTACAAAAAGAAAAACAGAAAAAGGAAAGGAAAGTTCAAGGTTTTAAAGTCATATGAAATAAGCAACAAGCATAGACATGGGGAATAAAAATATATATTGTTCACAGATTTTGTGGATTTACCTGAAATTATTGTGTGCTTTTTCCCTGTTTTGCTTTATATTTTTATATAACTATAAAATACTAAACTGTGGAAAAATCTACTATGTTGTTTTGGTTGTGGATTTTTAAAATTTTTTTATAAAACTGTACTCTTGCTGTAAAAATGATACAGTATTTTTCAAAAGCATTGAACTTGAATGTTAAACAAAGGATATATAGTGGATTACTTTATTAGCTTCCTCTTACACAAAAAGAAAAATAATTTGCTTGCAGAAAGACCAACTTGAAAAAGCAATAAAACCCTCCTATTTGTCAGATACTCATTCGTATAAATCAAAAATTTTTTTTTCTCTACAATTTTTCTATTATTAACAATCTTTAGTTCTTTAAATGGCAACAATTTATATGGACAGCACTATGATTCTTACATATGTTGTAAAGTTTCGTAACAGTCTATTATTTTTATTAATGTAGATTGGCAAGAAACATTATTTATGATACCTTAGTATTTAAATCATCAACAAAAATCACTGATCTTACACAAGTTTATAATAGTAGAAAGAGAAAAAGATAGTCTTATCTCCTCAAGACCTAGGGATGTAATAGACAAAAGAATTGGATATAAGAAGACTGAATTCGTTTGGTTGGTTGGGTTTTTTTCCTTCAGGATTAGGCACCACATTGATAGTAGAACCTTGATTACTTGTTATTAGAATACTAGTTACTTGGACTGCTGTCCAAGTCCCGTCCTATGTCTTCATTTGGTGGGTTAGAGATCATGGAAACAGGCAGTACAGTACTTCTGTGTCTAAAATACCAGTGTGAGCAGAACTATTTTTTCATTTCTGGTGGAGTATGTTTTTAAAGAGAATTATGTTTCAGCTACAGTGGCATTTCTCAGAACTGCCTACTGTCTAAATGTATGACTGAGACTTTTTGTAATAGTTTTATCTTGTGATTCCCTGTTGCAGGGATTTATTGACTAACATAAATTCTGTTATGTAATTGCCCTGCTACTAAAACACAGTACCTCAGTCTCTGCCTTTCTTGCTGGAGCTGTTCCATTTTAAATAAACAAATACTCACTGGGCCAGAACAAATGAGTGATTGCCTCTATACACCAGTGATTAAGACACTTGCTTGGGAAATACGAGTCAGATTGAACCTGTGGCTCCAATTGTTAATTATATGAAGTAGAACAGCTCTGACTTGTCCTTTAATTTTTAGCAGCTTACATGGATAGCACGTCACATACATTGAATTGAATCCCAGTTCTAAATCAGGCTAATAAGAAATAACTTGACACTGTGTGGCTTGTACAATCAGGACAATTGGATGTATTGAGAGAAAAGGAGGAGTCAGTACTTTTCTACTACATTAACAAAAACAATGTGTGTTCCAGCAATTTCCAAAATAGAAAGAAGCATACTGAAATTAAATCTTTCATTGAACTGCATTTGATCACTCTTCATAGGAACAATATTTTTATTTAAAAAGTTGTAGTTAATACTACATTGGAGAAATATATTTTAATTACAAGAATGTACTTTGAGTCCCTTATTCATTATTGTGTGAATATATGTAAAGTGGATCTAAGCCTGTTACAAAAATTCTCTACCCATAGCCTGTCAAGAAAATTGTTTACCATCACTACAAAAATGGGCACAACAGTAACAGGTTTTTTCACCAATTTCTTTTTTTGGGGGGAGGGAGTGGGGGAGAGGAGACAATGAGCAGTGATGAAAATACTCTGCCTTAAAGATGACTTCAGGCATGTATAAAATAAATATATGGCTGAGAATGTTATCTGACTCAGAGGGTGGTCAATACACAGAAAAAAGGGTATCTAGTGTTCAATTTATATGACCCATTTTGGGCCTGAATATGAGGGTAAGATAAATCACCTGAAAGTGGCTATTTCTTTTGTTATAGACCTGCTGTAGATGACCAGCTTAGGAAATGCCTGTGTTGTAAATTGCAGTTAGGATGAACCAAAATCCCTTTTTCTCCTGGCAAAAATAACTGTACAGAAAAGTTTGTTTTTCCTTACACCCATTTTGTTTCAATAGCTTCAGAGTGTTGTTGTAACATGTCTAAGTGATTCTGCCTGTTGATATGCAAAGTTTTATATTAAGTGCACTGAAGTATATCATAGTTACTACTATTTAATTGCAGTTACCTACATTATTTTGGGAAGCAGGATCCATGATAATGTTGTCTATTATTATATTTAGTTAATATAATAGTCAAGGGTTATTAGGAAAGAATTAGCATCTCAAAATCTATGTACTTTCAAGGTATGTTTCTCTTTATTAACATGACTTAACTACATTTTATTTTCAAAAAAAATTTATTAAAAAATCAATATTTTTAAGGTTGCATTATGCTAAGGTTAGTGTTTCAAATTCTAGCAGGAAAGGTCTTAACTAATATGGAAGATAATTATATGTTTGATGATAAAGAATTAAAAGACTTGAGCCACTGCACAAAAACATGTCTGCTTGTAGAGACAGCTGCTTGTTGGATTTAGAAGCAATTTATTTGTCAACTATTATGCTTTCTTGGAGCCTCAGAAATCACAGTCTTCAGCCTGTCATCCTCATACTTTAGAAAACCAGTTTCTTAAGACTTCTTGCATGCTTACTGCACCTGATTTGAACAGTTCCTGAATAATCTACAGATCCTTAACTTCATTGTAGTTAGTGAGATATACTGTGATATTGTTTTCATGGAAAGCAAAATGTTTTTATATACCTTTTTGATTTCAATACAGTGGTTACTGTTTGAAAAGTAAACAGGACAGCCACATAGCAGCAGCATAAAAACATCCTGACACACTCTTGAAAGAACAAGAGACAATTTGCAATCAGTTCAAACAGTTGTCTACACGGTGCTTCAACATGTCAAAGGAAAGTTAAATGGTTAAAAAGAAGCAATTAAAATAGACATGGGAGTTTGATAAGAGCATCCCTGTGAGGGCAACATTTTCTAGACATCTTATATAGTACTTTCCCTAATGGTTTAAGGTGTTTAGAACAGACTAATCAAGCAAAGGCTGTTCAGCTCATAGTGCTATTATTATATGATTATTGCAGAGTAGAAATATTTCAAGAAAGAAAAATTATCAATTTACCCAGTGGTCCATGAAGAGGTAACATTTTTTCTTCATTGTGTAAAATGCTTGCTACTCTGCCACAAAACTTGTTATGACACAAACATACTTTAGACACAAAATACATTTGCCCGTAGCAATTTACAGTACTCAAACTCACATGAAATACTCCTATTTACTAGAAACTGGTTACTTAAGTAAATAATATGAATCAATGACAATTATAATACATACCTGGAAACATCAAGACCTTGACATAAAAAAAATATTGTAACTGATTGACCATCTTTCAATATACCCTAGATGACTCTGTCCTTATGTATCTAACATATGTCAATAAAGTCTATTTTATTTTAAAATGTTTTTCCATTTTCAGCCATTTTATTGCCAGTTATTTTACAATACCAGTATTTCCTCCAGTTCATTTTTTTTGCCTGTACTAGACTTTATTACCAATAGATGTACTGCCCATCACTCTCTTCTAATACTGGCAAGAACTTAAAAATCTAAATCACCAAAGAGATAATTTTAACTAAGAGTGTATTTCAAGTTATTTGTGATTACTTTCTGAAATTATTATTTAAATATGAGTCTTTGTGAAACTAATTTTTAAATTCACTAAAAAAAGTAAGATTACAAAAAAACCCCTGTGCCACTGATTCTTTAGTTTTAATGCCTTATTTGTACCAGGTGACTTATTATATCAACCACCCTTTGATTAAAATTGCAGCTTTCAGTCCAGTATGTTCAGAGCCTGCTTTATGGCTATACGTTTAAAGTCTAGCTGCTATGAATTAAGACCTTGCATAATGAACCATGTCAAAGATAGGCATAATGTTAGCTCTAGTCTTCCATATGGAGCACATAGGAAATATGAACAAACCAGATCAGGAAACTGCATGCAAAGTAACCCTATTACCTGTATTTGTACAACTGTAGAAATTATTTTATAAGGCTGATCATGTGTGGTGCAGTTGTATGTTAATGCAGGAGTCTCCTTTTCCCAAGGATTTCGGGGAGCAATTTTCTGCATTTCAGAGATATAAATATGTCAGCTTCTTTGGAGCTAGTCTCAGTATCTCTGACACAGCAGCAGAACAGAAGTGTATCTGACCAGAGCAGAAGTTCAGACACCTGAGTTACCTTATCACTGCAACCTGAAGCACTTATGGTCTTAGCAAAAAAATGTGTTAAGAGTAGGAGGGAAGCTGCAGGAGACCACCAAGAGTGCAAAAGCTATCAAATATCTGACATGGTCCTGTGAGCTAGCTCTCTATGCATGACACTTGACTACACAAAGTGAGAACTGCTTATAGGGTGTTGAGGGACTGGAGAACATATGTTCCAGAGCCTTATTTCACATACATGTATGTGTATATACATATTTATTTGTTTGCATTTTTATTCGGGTATAAGTTTATGGGTTCTATATCTATCAAAGCTAAAGCATTGCTTGAACCAGATAGCCTATCTGAATTTTCTAATTTTCCCAAGATATTAGTGTCCTGGAATTTGAAAAGAGACTTCTAATAAGCAACATTTAAAATTAGTATTTTTCCAGTGCACTCAGATGCCTAGACAGTATGATTTTAGTAAGTATGATTTTAGTAAGTATGATTTTAGTATGAGATTTTAGTAAATATGATTTTACTCAGAGACGAAAAAGAAAGAGTTGATAATTTATTTTAAAATATGCTAGCTTTTCTGTTCATAAAATGACAGAAATAAATAGTTTAGACTGACTCGTAATTGAATTCAAAACTAGTTCAGTCTGCTGCTAGATATTCTTCTTATCACAGGAGAAATTGTCTTTCCAGTAGTTTAATATTTAACAGAAAGCCACTGGAGCCGAGGGACTTCCTAGTTAATGTGGTTGCCATCAGAATTAGAGAGGAATCAGTGTTTTAGCCTAGGAGCCAGTTACACATTGCATTTAGCCAGTAACTTTAACAGAAAACAGTTGTTGCTGCACCAGGCTAATCCTCTAACTCAGAATTTAAGACAATGTTATCCTGAATTATACTGACACAAAGACTTCTAAAAGTCATGTCATTCTCCCTGAAGGGCCAAGACAACACATATATATTTTTCTTTGAAAAATGATGAAATTAAACATATTTTCAAACTCAGCTAGGAAAATATGTACTTAATTGATATTAAAAACACATCAGTGACAAAAATTAAATTAAAATACTTTATTAGGTCGCCATTTCTGTAATAGGTTAGGGGGAGAAGTCCTGTGTTTATTTGGGTGGGTGCATGAGCATTGTGGTTGTCTTTGTTTGTTTGCTTGTCTTTATCCACTTTGCAAAATTAAAGAGGAAGCTTAAAATAAAACCCCTGCCAGAAAAAAAAATGCTTGACATCTTTTTCAGGATGGAACAGTCTCTTCTCTTCTTCAGCAGAACAGACATGCTTGTTTGAGGTCTGAAACTGACAATATTGTCTGGATGGGTGACAGGTATCTGATCTCATCAATTCACTGCTAGAAACAGGTGCATTACACCCCAGGATTTCTAATGTGCTACAAAGCTCTGTAATCCATAAGAGCTGCAGAAACAGCAACTTGCAGCTGTCATATGGCTGGGACTACCTGTCTCTCAAGCCAGAATGTACCTTTTGAAACGTCAGCCATACAGCTCTTTCTCTAAGGCTGTCCAAAATGGTACCAGCACCTGGGCCTCTTGCTAAACATTGCTTAGAAAAAGGCTATAAACTGCCAGTTTACCAACTTGTCCAATTTCAGTCATATCTAGATAACATCTCCCTGCTGAATATGTCTGCTATAGAAAAGCATTGCAGCAGTTACTGCTAAGAGTTGTAAAAAGACTTGTTTTGTAGATGTTAATTGTTCCCAGGTAAAAAAAAAAAAAATCATATTTACAGAAGAAAAAATGTAGCAGTGTCTGCAGAATAAAAAGATCTCATTTTTTCTTAAAAAGTCCATGGTTTGCAAACACTGAGAGCAGACTGAGGGGGAAATGGATGTTCTTCCTTTCTTATCTTTACTAGTCATCTGCTGTCAGTCACTGTCAGAGCCAAGACAATGAATTACATTGTCTTTTTGTCCTCTTTTGTAGGACCTTTTTTTTTTTCCCCAATCTTGAGGAGGAAGAAGCAGAACTGCTAAAGTCCCTTCCAGAAAATATATTGCATTTGGGGATCCAACACCAACCTGACAAGTTAAGATTAAGGTCACACCTTTAAAGTTAGAATGCTTGCCTTAAGACCTTTCTAAGAATTGAAGAGATAGTTATAAGAAAAAAACCCAAAACAACGAAGTAATAATTACTTCTGTAAATAAGTAACACTTAAAACAGTTTTAAAGGAATTTATCCCTGGACTATTGACAGTTAAGGGTCAAAATAAACAAGTGAGTTAGGTATCTCAGCATCCATAGTGCTAGTGTGCAGACCTATGGAATGATTTCATTCACATACATGTGGGGTGTCCTAGGTTAGACCACATGGCTTTCAGGTGCTGCTGCTGGAGAATGGGTCTTGTCTCTGCTTTGTTTCATATATCCTAGATCTATGTGGATATCTTAGTCTAGTGACACTTGAAGTGATGCTGCACACCAAATTCTAGGCAGATGCTTTAATATCCCAATCAAAAAGTGAATAATATTTGGAGAATTATGCAGGCAGGCATGACTACTTTCTTATTGACATGAATAAATCTCAAGAGTCTATTAGCTACATATAGGTCTTAATTGACCTACTGACTCTCTGATTTATATGTATTTTGAGAATTTAAAATGACTGTTTTACCCAATGACTCCTGAATCTACAATATAAAGCTGAACACCTGTGGTGGTCTTGGTAGTATTAGTTCTTTAAACATGGAAAACTAGTAGTATTTCCAATTTCCTATTTAAGAGACACCTACCAGAGAGGTGTGTAGGACAAAGATCCTTTTGGGAACATGGATCAGCTGCAATGGCAGCTGAAGCCCAAGAAGGATGCCAAAAAGATCCTAAAACAGCACTAGATCCTTAAAAAGATCTGATCATTTAGAAAAAACAAAATTGAAGTGAGATGCCATTTCCTAAATATCAGCATTGTTTCTGCTATGTACCTGTTAAAGAAAGCCAACTGACCTCCAGCTGCCAGGCCAGAAAGGCTCTTACATAGAGTGTGTCTTTCAGGTATGCTGAGGCATTCAGACAGGCCTAGTCACCTGCATTTAAACATCTGGAGTCCTCTGCTACTTACGTAGTACAAAGCATAATTATATTTTAGAATTCATATCAATATAAAACTGAAAAAGCATAAAAGGAAAAGATGGAAGTATTGAATAGAATATGAAATCCTGAAAAGTGCATTGCAAGCTAGCAAATTCTGCCTTAACTTTTGAATGTGAAAACCTCAGAGACAGTTGTAAGTAAATTAATGTTTAATTTACAGCAAGTAAGTGCACTACTGTCAAACTATTTAAAATCCTTATAGCACATAGATCAAATAATGTTGCTTGGCAATTTTTCCAATGGAAGAGGCTAGTAAATAGAAAAGGTATGTGACCATAAAAGATTCCTGACAATATCGGGACACATGAAGGAAGGATATAAAATAAGGGAGGAATGAAAAATCCTAAGGAGGTAGTTCCAGTGTGCTTTTGTGTGCATTTTTGACTATTTATTTAAAACAAAACAAAACAAAACAAAACAAAACAAACACAAACATACCTTGGAAAGATATAATGAAGAGATGTTATAATGGCCAAAGAGCAAGACAAGTCTTACAGAATCAACTTGTGAGTAGCTTTATTTTCTTCTCTCTTAGATAATCTGGGGAAAAAAGGCAATAGAGAAAATTGAATACTACAGTCCAAAGAAAGCATAAACTCATTGGCAAATGGCTGTAGATTGTCAGAGAAGAAATCTCATCTGGAAATTAGATGTGTTTTGCCAATGAGGCTGAAGTTCCAAAATAATCTGTAGCAGGATGAATGGTAGAAATAAGTTCCATTGTGACAATATCACAAAACTCTGAGTGCTAAAGAACGATATTCTTTGGCCCAATAATGGGATAGACTACTGCCTGAAGATCACAACTGATGGCTAGGATGTTCATGTTAACTCCAAACTTCTGTTTATAACATTATTCTGTGCAAAATCTCAGTTGATTAGCGAGGAAATGCAAAGAAAAATTTTGAAGAAAATTTTATCTGTAAATAGTTGGGAAACATCTACAGAAAGGCATTTAAGGCAAAATTAAAGTGGGATTTAGGAACTGTTCTCAACTTTTCAATTTCCTAAAGACCTCCTCGCATTTTGCCTTATCTCAGTGATGGGAGAAATTTATTAAGGACTGGTCTATTAGTCTGAAAACTAATAGTTTCTTTTAAATAAAAAAACCAGAAACTCTTTTCCTCAGGAGAGTAGTACACACTTTGTTGTATATTGTGGCAATCTGGGTGTTCAAACAGCTGTTCTATCACTAGGGTTTCCAATCCCTGTACAGGGAATGAACCCAAAAAGGACAAGGGAAAGACTAGTAGCCCCTGACTACTACCAGGTGTCTGTGAGGGAAAGAACACTGCTTCTATAAGAAATGATACAAGTGGGTGTCTTCCAGCTTTTCAAATGTGGATTGAGAAAAAAACAGATTAACAGAATAAAGAACAAGAGCTGCAGGGTGTACTGAGGTCCTTATTCTACTTCTCATTTAAAAAAAAGCCTTGTAGATTTCACTGGATTCCATTGCAAGTCCCAGATCATTATTAGGCATTGCTATATAATTCTCTATATGGGACCTTGGCTTTCTAAAGTATTCAGGGAAGGGAGAAAAAATAACCAGTTAAACAATCAATTTATCTTTCTAAACCAACATGAAGTAATTTCCGACAAATTAATTTGATTCATGTTGTTTGTATGAGCACAAATTTCAGAGGAGCTGTAGTTTCAGTTGAACTGAAAGGATGGATCTTTCTGCAAAAATAAACTGAAATAGTTCAATTTCTTTGTGCCATCTAATGCTGAAGCCAGATTTACAGATTTACAGTTTCGTTCCTATAGGTAGAATATCAACACCTCAGGAGGTCAAAAGACATAATGTGTCTGGTTTTTATTGTTGATTTTTATAATATAAGTAGATTACTAAAATTTATAATACTATATATGTGGTCGTTAAACTGTTACTTTCAGAATATTGTAAAATCCATAGAACTTGTATCAGGATTTGAAAATTGCTGGCTGTATAAAAATTTTTATAAATTGACTCTCTAAAGCAACACACAGGTCAGAGTTTTTGGCCATATCTATAGTAGATTGACATTTAAGGATGACAGATTTTCTCTTTTCCCTTTTATTTAACTAAAGCAGGGAGATTAAGTCAGAAAGAACATACTGGGAAAAAAAGAAAGAGTGGTATAAAATAACAACAACTAACTACTGTTGTAGCCAGTGAATCTGTTCCCACTGAATTCAAGGACACTTAAGCCGACAGTTTGATCACTTCAGAATGTCTGCTCATTTATATGTTGTTATCATGCCGTGCTTTTTCAGAGAATTCTAGTATCATCTTTTTAAGCAACATTTGCTGACTTCAAATGATCTCACTTCTAACCCCCAAGAAAAATACATCTATAAGTGGTGCTGCAGAAAAGACATCCCGATATACATTTCAGCATGTGTTTTTAAATCCTCTGACTGAAACTCACAATCCTTTTACCAGCTTAGAACAGTGATAGTAATTCTATTACCACTGCAATAGCCATCCCTCTCTAATTCTCTAGACACAATTACTGTGCACCATGCAAGATGAATACAAATTAACAGAAGAAAAAACACCGTAGAAAAGAGAAAATCAGTGTGGGCTGAAATGTTCCTGCAGGGGATGCTCTTGCACTCTCAAGTTTAGCTGAATGAGCTTCCAGAAGCAGTTTAAAAGGAACTGAAGGGTGGGGGGGTCGTGGTTGGTTCATAAGCAAGAAAGAATTAAAAAAAATAAACCCAAAACATCAAGCAATGTTTTATATATGATTTTTCTTCTGCCCTTGGTAATTCATACAGATACAATTAAAATTTTAATTAACACTGTTATCTAGGGTATGGTTTTTTTCATTGTATGTAGCTATTTACAGCTTTAAAGAAAGCTTTCACTGCTTATATTTAGAGAAAAAAATTCATTCTGTTTCACTTTTTGGTCAGTAAATGTTTCTATTTAAATTTATGCTGAATTATAACGGAATAAATTTAAAGTGCTTTTTTTTCTTTAATAAAATTCCTGATTTCTGCTGCCTTTGCAAAAGTACGTATACCATACGTATACCATAAACAACCTTTAGCAATGGGCATGGAAGAAAATGAGGTGAAGACAAAAATAACAGCCTGGTTTAGCTTTGATATTTTTAACACAAAACTAGAGAAGCTGAAGACTACAGCTGCAGTTTACCACCACCACCTCTGCTGGAAGCATATGGCATGATGACAGCATGCTTTAGTTTCCACAGAAGACAATTTAGAGGTGAACAATGCTATCTAATATTTCAGTTTGCAGAAACAAACTGCTATGAAGGAGTTGGGTAAAATCATTGTTGATTTTGATTCTTATTTTGCCTTACTCCTTGTATAGTCTTCTTAATGGAAGTCTACCTTCCAATTTTCTTAGCTTTTGTAATGTATATAAATCCTTACATCCCACCATGTTTTATAACTCTAAGAACATCTGCCCAGCTCAGTGCAATGCAGATCGGTATTTTCATAGAGAAGGAATTCCTCTACTGCTATGGAGAATTAATTGACTTATGGTTCTCAGTAATAGCTATATTATCAAAAGTCTTTATTTATTAAAAACCTAACAGACTCAAGACAGGAACTGGACTGCTCAACTTAGGTGGTAAATTGGACTTTTATTTCCATCTCTACTGAGGCAACTGTTCAGGCTAGGAGAGAAAAATATTAGAGGTTCTGAAAGACAGTTACCCTTTTCCATTTCAATCAATGATTTAGAAATTTTATTAATATGGATTATTTTTCTAAGTGTTTTATTTTACATCTAGGTTTTAGACTAATATTAAATAGACTCTATCCTGCCCTAGCTACCCTAACTAACAAGGAGGCAGTATATTTTCTCTCATTGTAAGAGCACAAGATCTATCTAGAGGTCTGCCACAGTTATGTTACAAACCTACATCCCTTTACCACCCTCCCAGCTTGCACTCAGTTTGATTTTTTATTTATTATTTCTCTTACATTTGCAAAATAAATCAGTAGTGATCCTCTGACAGGACATATTAAAGTTTTCTGCCACTCAAAGCCTTTTGGACAGCTGGTAGATAACAGATTTCCCACTTTTTCTTCATGAGATGGAAGGAAGGAAGGAAGGAAGGAAGGAAGGAAGGAAGGAAGGAAGGAAGGAAGGAGCGAGCACCTGCTCTGTTGCTGATTACAGAAGTTTCCCATAAGCCATAGGGTCCAATCTTATATTAGCTCAACAGTGTTAAGCTATGTTGAGTTAACAAAGACTGTATTAACAACGCCTGGGAAAGTTAAGACTGCTTGCTTTAAACTTTTCTCAAGAGCTTTTCATTGATCTAATTCTTGTCCAAACTAAAAAAGATCTAAAGTCCTATTTTGTGGATCTGAACTACTCCTCAAAAGAGTAAAATTTTTCTGTTCTCAGAATAAGCTAAAATATTGTCTTCATATTCAATAGTGTCTCAAGGATATATTGGGTACTGGAAATGCTCAGTGTCAGTATTTTCCATTATATGTTTTAGAGGCAACTCATACTAAAACTAGTAGGAAAAAAAAGCCACGGTTCAATTTTTTCTGAATGCGACTTGGTGGTATTTTGTATCAAATTACTCTTTTTCTCTACTCTGCCCTTTCTATTTCAAATAAGTTACCTAACACTCCTGTTAATTCTATTGTTTAATGCAATAGTTTAAAGAATATATGTTTGAAATTATTACCATAAGTTGAATGATTCCAAGGAAAACAACCTCTTTCCGTTTCACACTACTGTCTCTTTCTGTCAGAAATGCAGCAAAATATTCTGAATGGAACACTAAAGAAAAACTAAAAGGAAAGGTAAGATAGACTGAAGAGGCAGAGTTAAAAGAGACTCCTGTGTATAGTAGAGATTAAATTTTTAAAAACAATTAGAAGAATTTCCTTTTTTGAAGGTGGTCAGACAAATTTCTACTTTCTCCTAATTTAATCTTACCCCTGATTTTGGACAAATAAGTTATTCACAGTGATCTTTAGTTCTTCTTATTTTGTACTTCAGACTGTCTCAGTAGATATGACATTTTTTGTGAGGGGAAAATAGTTTTCTTGATTCTCCACTAAAATTAAATAGCAAATATGCCACCTAATATACCACCACAGTAAACTTTAGTGAAGTATTTCTATCTGGCAATGGAGCAGAAATCTGTTTTATGAAATCTGAAAACCGTCTTTGGGCAAATTTTTACCTGCCTTCATTAAAAGTGAAAAACTAAGATTCAAAATACTGACTCAAAATTGATTCAAATTAAAAAAACCCATTCAAATTCAATACTATAAAGTTAAAACTATCATCTCTCATCTTAGTTTTATTTCTTTGCTAAGAAGTTCTTGTTTTATCTGTACAATGACAAAAAAATTGAAATACACAATGCAATATTACAAAGGAGCTGCAGTTAATCATTTTACATTTTAGAAGCAAAATTAACCAACTTGCTCCTATCAAACACTGAGATCTGGGTCTTTTTTCTATTCTTTCCTACTATTTTGAAAT
Organism: Corvus kubaryi; assembly: GCF_017639235.1. Classification (NCBI taxonomy): domain Eukaryota; kingdom Metazoa; phylum Chordata; class Aves; order Passeriformes; family Corvidae; genus Corvus; species Corvus kubaryi. The sequence goes on along the minus strand of NW_024580667.1, from coordinate 19,572,333 downwards.
ACCCTTTAGCACAATTTAAAGTAGCACAGAGAATTACACATTTCTGGATCTGTATTAAAACATGGCCTTTCCAAAAATAAATACTTTCTAGAAATATTGAACAAACCATTTTCTGAATGGTCATAATCTGTGGCCATATTAATGTTAGCTGGATTCTACTACTAGACCTGACAGAAAGGCCAAAATTATGTGTAATATCTTGATTTTGGTTTTTTTGCCATTACATTATTTTATTGACAAGGAGAGTGACAAGGAGAGAAAAATGTTAAGCTTTATTATTATTATTATTATTATTACTGTATGTATTGTGTATTAGGCATAAATAATTGGTGAAGAATTGTCCTTTAAGTATAAATGAAGAAATCTTTTCAACAGCACAATAAATGAATGAGTGCTGACATTTCAGTTCATAAAGATTTCAGTGCATTAGGGACTTACTTTCATGCAGGTTACCACAAAGTAAATATCCATAATAAAAAACAAAATAGAGTTTCTTCCCATTTATTTAATATATTTTTAAACCACTGTTCTTTCTTTCTTTCTCTTTTTTGTTTGCTTTTGCCAAGTGCCAAGCCTTATATCCTTCTTTTTACCAAATGTTCTCATTTGAAAAAAAAAAAAAAAAAAAAAAGGAACAGGAAGAGCAAAAGAAATCAGTATAACAAAGTTTACTGGCCTCTGGGCCAGACCCAGTAAAGAATGGTGTTTCCTAAATGTTTTCTGAAATGGAATCAAGGTTCACAACTTGGAACTGTAAGACAGAGGGTGATTTAGAACCTTTGGAGTAATAAATCAAAACCACTCAAATGGTGCAACAGCGGTACTTCCAGTTATTTAAACACAAAAGTTCAAACTCCTTTTATAACTTAGTTGCTCTTACCAGGTCTGGATATTCTGTCCAGCAGAAAGCCAGAGAATAAAATATTTCCACTGCCTGAAATGAATATAGGGCTTTTGTGAGTTTTGTTCATTTTTAGTTGGGGGATGGTGGAGTTTTTTAGTTTGTTTGAGGGTTGGTTTTTTGTTGGGTTTTTTTTCAGGTTTTTTTCCTACATTTCTTCTTTATTTAGTTGGTGGGTTTTTTTGTGTTTTTTTGGTTTTTTTCCTAAGTGGTCCTAGGATGAATCTTTTTATAGTTTGAAATCTGGTCACTCGGGGACCCCTCCAGCAGGTAGCAGAAATGTCTTAGGAGAAGAATGAACTTTGCTTTCCTGTTTATCCAAAGGTTTTCTGCCTGAAAACGCCATTCAAAAGGCAATACCAGCGTCTCCAGCTTCAGTTGGCTTAGATTTCAAGGAAAGAAAAACAAAATACAACAACAAAAAAGGTCTGGATAAAGTCATTCCAGGTCCTGTTCTACTTTAACAGAGGTACATTGTGATAGATCTGAAGAGGTAAGTGCAGAGAGTGAATATACAGAATAGAAAGATTCTCAGGCACAATAATCTTTGGAATTTTCTCTTGGCTGTTTTTCTGACATAGCGCTCAACACTGACTGTTGTGAGTCTCTGTGTTGGTGACTAAATATTTCCAAGTAGGAGACTGAAGCATCCAAGGCCCCAAATGTACACTGAAGAACAGCAGAGTCACCCACACGCCAACACCTTTCTTATCACATCACTCTGCAGCCTTCTGGCTTCTTGCACTCAGCTCTGCTCTTCTGGCTTGTGATATTCCTTTCAAGTTTTTATGCAGTCCTAACCTGGCTCATAGAAAATGATCAGAGGGGAAAATGAAGAAATTACTCTTCTTATTACCACATCAGTTTCCAGATAGTTTTCTCTGAAAGTATACTTAAGCAGGAACGAGGATAAACAGAAAGTCTGTAAAACTTGATTCTTAGGCTCATGACACTGGTAAAAAGCCTTTCAAGAACCTAAAAATCTAAAAATTTTTGAGTACTGTGCAGAGCTGTTCACGAAACTTTTATGCATAGCAGAAATTTTTCCTCTTTCTTATGAATTAAATACCAAGCTTCATGATGAATTGGTCCTATTTCCCACCTTTCTAAATCTGCTTTTCCAAATTTTCACCTTGTAGGATAAAATTTTTCTAGTAACTTTTTTTTTTGTCAGAACAATAGATGACAGATTTTTATATTAAACTGACTTATACAGTCTGGTGAGGGAAAAGGAAATAATATTCTTTTAACATTTTACAATCTTTTCCCTCGTTTTTCCTTCAAATAACCCTCTGGGTAAAATGGTCCAGGGTTGCAAAATGAAATTTGGTCCAAGAATAATTCTCACTGATATGTAGCCTTTTATTTGTTGCCTACAAAATTAGTTTATCATACTTTGGAAATAGTATCCTGATTACTTAAAACAGAAGGATTCGTATTTCATCACAATATCTGTTGGGTTTTGTGGTTTCCTTTTTATTATTGTTTTTACTGTAAACATCACAGAATGAAATATCTTCTTCTTCATTATACTCTTTTTACAGAGAATAATGTTTCTATGAGCATATTATATCATAAAGTTAATAAAAGTAGGCCCTTTAGGTATGAAAATTCCTTCCAAAAGTAATTTAATTTTGAAAAATTGTTTTTTCTAGGGCTTGGGGTTTTTTTCTTCTAAATGCTGCTGAATAGCAAGTTTCTAGTGTTTGTGGCTTTTTAAACAAAAGTACAGGAATACCCACCTCGATCTGCATTAATTGGGTTTTGATGGTAAACTGTTTTCATTCGAGTGACCTTTAAATATCTGTCTTGTATCTGTTTACCTCAGAATTGTAACTTTGTTTTTTTTTAGCCAAGGAAGTAAAATCACACTTTAAAATTAGTTAATTTTATCTCATGGCAGATGTCTAAATCTGAACCTCTGAATTATGTAGGGTAACATTTCTCCCTAGTAAGTTAAAAGGGAGTCTAAATAAGATCAAAAATAGATGTTCATGAGACACACGAAAAGTCAAATTATGTCAACAAATATCTCTAACAAATATCTCCTATTTAACAAGGACCTGTATTCTATTCCCCAAGATCAGATAGTTTAAAGTCAGATGATTTGAAGCGAGATCCCTTGAAACAATTTAAAAGCCAGCTTCAGAGATTTGCATGAGTTCAAGCTGTACCATTAAAGGTATTCTAGGGTAAACTACACACATGTGAAATGGGACCAAAATTTGGAGATTGTTCCATCTAGCTGTAGTGATGCTACTGATTTAATTAATTATTATTTGACAATAAGTTATCTTCAGGAAAATGATCATAGTTTTAGACAGGTCTTGACTAGCTCTCCTATAGGTTATAGAAAACTATGAGTCTGTAATAATCTACTGAAAAATCTTTGGTATCCAGCTGTAGGAATGTTTGCACAGCTCACAAAATAGATTTTATATTCTGGTGAATTTAAAAATAGTGCCTTAGGCACCAGTGCCAGTGTGGTCCACAGTGGAGCAGCACAATATAATTCTTAGTAATGTCCTCCTAGTCTTTTAGGCAATATTTCATGGTGTGTAAATAACAAGGAGTTTTAGATGAGAGAGCCATGCGAGCTCAGCTGGGTTAGAGCATTGGTCAGCTAAAGTAACATAACATAGAGAACAATGACTGGCTGGTGGAGTAGGAAGTAGTCAGGGGCAATGTGCAAGGGAATTATTGCATGGAACAGGCTATGGGCAAAGGCAAGAGATACCCCCCCGGAAAGCCTGTTCTCTCATTTCTCATGCCCTTTTTTAACAAAATCTCTACATATTTGATGTCATATTTCTAATACCAACACAGAATTCAAGTTTTCTACGTGGCTGTGATCATGGGGTAGCAAGGGATCAGGGGTGTCTTTGCATGCATACCTATCACCTTTAGTCATCATTCCTTAGGTGGTCTAAAACTTCTTTGAGACAATAAAGTGACTTGAGATATGTGGTTTACTGAGGTACTAACTGTCTCCACAGAAAAGTGTGTGAGTTAGTGTTATGAATTCTCAAGGTGGGACTTTCAGTCAACCCTGAAGATTCCCTCTGGGCAGTCCCTGCTCTGAATAGACTGATTAATAGATGTTCTTTGAATGCTGGGGGAAGAAACTGGCTGTCCCAGGGACTTCTGATTTGAGAATTGAATAAACTGCGCAGATTAAATATATGTAAATAGTCAGGAATGGACACATAGGACAGTCTGTGGCAGTATTTAAGATACATTAATTAGGGTATGAAGTATTTGGGATGTGGTTTGCAAATAGTTTAAGATAAACATAAACATCAACAGATAATGCATAAACTGGAGTGGTCACAGTTGATATGGGCCAGCTGGTTAAAAGAACTCACCAGAGCAGCAGTTCAGCAAGTCTTGTCATTTAGTCAGTGATTCTTTTGCGTCAACACGTAATGGAGACTGCTGCTATCACCAACCACAGTGAATGACAACTCTGTTTCAGAGATTTGAATCACCACAAACGCTGCCCTTTGTAAAAGATGCAATACATCAGTGTTATAACAAACACCCAATCCATGTGTTGCTGTGCAACACCACCTCATTCTTGTACAACTACACAGGTTCAAAAGCATTGGCCCCACCCTGCAGCAAGTGAGCAGCAGGCATAGCTTCACAGATGGTAAATGATTCTAGGATGTCCATGGCAGAATTTGCCTCACAAAACTCTTCTTTTCCTGGCATGCAACCCCTGCCCCCAATTTTGCTTACAGCATTGTATCACTTATTGATGCCGACAACTTCCTCCAAGCCCTTGTCCCCATTACGCTATCATGCCTTTACCACAAACCCACCATGTGCTGTATACTTTGATTGTAATGATGCCAAATTAATGTATCAAACCTTCTCATAAAAGATTTCACATCCTTCAGTCATCTCCCCTGAATTCACTTTTAAACTAATACTGCACTCTAATTACATTGCACAGTTTGACCCTAGATTATGAAGACAAAGCCAAAATGTACTTTAGCCCATATAATACACATTGGACATTTTCTTAAAATTCCCATTACAAAATATAAATAGAGAAGTGCTGTTTAGTAAGCTTTTACTGTTTGAGAACCTGAATGAAAACTCACTGGCAGGAACTGTATTTGGTCTTGTTTGTCTGTGGCAACCCCTCACGTTGTTATTTTGGAGCAGGCACCTAATCTGCTTAACCTGATCCAGACTGTAAATTTGCTGCTTGATTAAATTCTGGGTTTAGTGTTGATGATACTCTGGGATCACAAACATCATAAAGTAACTGCCAAGAACTGATGGGCTACACGGAGATATGAGAACAGTGAATGTCAGGACAAGCAAAGATACGTAAATTAGTGACATGATACCCCAAGAAACAGAGAGGGGAAATAAGCTTTCATGAAAGAATGATTCAGATCAAGAGCATTTAAGGCTTGGAAGTGGCAACTGTGCTGACCCATTCTTCTAATGTTTTATTTAAATTCAGGCAATTCATGGTATGTGGCTGGTTACAGAAAAGGATATTTGAGCCCAGAGAGACAAATAACTGTTTCACATAATAAAATTTTCAATTGCACCTGGTCTCTGAGGTGAATCAAAGATAAATTAGAAAAGCTGATACTTCCCTTCTTCCCTCTCCAATGTGTGAAGATCCTGTTTTAAAAAATGTTAATGTACAAAATACTTTAATCCTGCTGACAAAAAAAAATTTCCAAAGTGGTGATTACTTGGAGTTTTTTTTTTATTTTCTATTTTTCTCATTTTTCTATTGAATATCTCCTAACTTTAGTTTTATTAAATTAACTTACACTTTTAGATAAATTATTAAATTATTTAAATTTAGGCTGGTCCTAGCCATGGAAGAAACACTTTTCCAAACTTCATGTCACTAATCTAACTAGTCAACAGGTTATGTTTTAATCACCAGCTTTCTAAAATACATATTTTACTAATGAATGTATCTATTCCACTATAGGGAAGACAATGAAACAAAAGAAATTATGAATTTGAGTTCCTGAAAGCAGCAGATTATTGTTTTTTAATCTCAAGGATTAAGTGATCCTTGTGGTTTCTAAACATGAAGCTGAGAAGCAGTGCTAAGTTTTGCAGCACTGCAGTTATTTCAGAGAAAACAGAACAAATGAGGCAATCTTCCAATTCCTGGAGAGACCAAATGTTAGAGAAGAGAAATGAGATGAGATGAGATGAGATGAGATGAGATGAGATGAGATAGGAAGAGATGAGAGAAGAGAGAAGAGAAGAGAAGAGAAGAGAAGAGAAGAGAAGAGAAAAGAAGAGAGAAGAGATGAGACATAGGTGCTCTCCTGAAATTCAGTTTTCTAAATTGCTTTGTTCATTGTTTCCAGAATTCCTGACTGGAAGGCTAGAGTTGTTGCTTTACCAGAAAAAACGAACTAAAATCTTGGTCCAACAACATGAAACTCTTGAAGGCAATAACCTCTAGGAAATAATTACTCTATTGGTAATATATAGGAAATGGACGAGAAAGGTCCTAAATGCATATATTCACAGAGCCATAGAAACTTAGAATCATAAAATGGTTTGATTTGGAAGGGACCATCAAATACCAGCTAGTCCAAACCCTTGCCATGGGCAGAGATACCTTTTACTAGATCAGGTTGCTCAAAGACCCACCCAAACTGACCTTGAGCACCTCCAACAATGTGTCATCCACAGCTTCTCTGGGAAATTTGTTCCAGTGGCTTGTCACCCTCACAGTAAAAAGTCCCTCCTTAATATCCACACCTACTCTCAGTTTAAAGCTAATACCCCTTGACCATCACTACATGCCCTTGTAAGAAGTCCCTCTCCAGCTTTCTTTCAGGCCTCTTTAGCTGGAAGTTGCTGTAAGTTCTTCCTAAAGACTTCTTTTCTCCTGTCTGAACAATCCCAACTTTCTCAGCCTGAAGAGAAGAAGCTTCTTTCATAGAAGAGGCGCTCCAGCCCTCTGATCATCTTTATGGCCCTTCTCTGGACTCACTCCAGCAGGTCCCCATCCTTCTTACTTTGGGGACTCCAGAGGCAAACACAGTACTCCAGCTGGAGTCTCTCAGGAGTAGAATAGAGTGAGATAATCACCTCCTTGGCTTGCTGCCCACATCTCTTTTGATGCAGGATAAAATCAGCTTTCTGCGCTCCAAGCCCATAGTACAGGGAAGGACCAAACATTTGGTCTGTCTCTTCTAGAAAGTCAAAAAAATAAATAAAATACGTAACTCCAGAATTTGCAATACTCACAATTACATCTCCTTACATTATATCTCACATAAATCTTTGGTAAAGAGGGAAATGGTTCTTCAGCAGACTGTAAACAAGTCAGAAAGCCATTATTTAACCAGTTTTATTTGACTAAACCTATTTCACCTGGTTTTTTTGTCTTCCTTGAATAAATCTTTTCTGTGACAGCAAGTTTCTACACCATGTTGACTATGCTAAATCACAGGGTGTGGATTTTTAACCAGAGGATTGATATTTTGTGCATATGTCCATGAGTGCATTAACAAAGTATTTAAAAGACTGTATTGCTTTTGGCACAGTTATCTTGAAGTGTTTTGATAAATCAATCTCATTTCTGCACCTTTTGAGAAATGTCCAGCTTTTAAATTTTTGAGTTTATGACTCAGTTATTTTGCATCCCATTGAAGAAATGCTATCTTGGGTGAGGACTCTAGAAACCATATAAAACACATTATGTTAGAAAAATGCACGAGTACATCATTCATAATGGTATTTTTCATTTTACTTTACCAGGAACTAGAATATTTATGTCTCAGATCTACTGCTTGCAGATTTAGCAAGGCTGACACTAGATGTTACCAATGACAAGCACGTTAGCGTTTTAATTTCCTACTGTTTTATTTTTGTCTTCCTTCTTCTTCTGAGAATTATGGCGGATTTTTTTAAGATGAGGAAAGCATAACAACATCCTTTTTTCTATTCATGAATCAATTTAATTGATGCTCCAGAACTGGTCTGCTGTTATGCATGCAGAGGGAGTCAATTACTTAAGTTATATTAGCTACCAGAGAAAGAAGCTATTTTTGTTTTGAATTTTTCATAGATGAAATAATTATTCTTGTACATATACATAAATCAAGTTTTTAAGCTAAGTGTGTACTTGTTTTTTCAGGACTTTTTTCTTCTTTTGTATTGCTTAATTTAACCAACTTTTGACAGTGATACCTAAAGAGCTTGTAATATAACAATATAGTCCTTTTCCCAGAATCTATTTTCATAGGCAGATTAAAACCAGAAGAAGACAACTTCCTTTTCCCTGCATGAACTTTCCCTTTTTTCCCAGAATCTATTTTCATAGGCAGATTAAAACCAGAAGAAGACAACTTCCTTTTCCCTGCATGAACTTTCCCTTTTTCTTAGTCCTTTTATTGATTTTCCTTTCCTCTTAGCCTGTACCTGGAAAACATACAACCTGGGGAATGAATTCTGCATAGAACTTTATCCATACTTGTCTGCAATCAAATTTGTTTTATCATATTTTGTTTAATAGAACTGCACTCTGTGGTCCTATGTGTCCTTCCAAAGGCCTTTGAAGCCCTTTTTTAAGAAGCTTGAATCTATTTTTAGGAGTGGGGGCTAAGACCATTTTCTTTTCACAAGTTCAGGTGTCAGAGACTATGCATTTTATACAGTAATTGATGTTATATCATACCTATGCTCCTTGTGATACCCTGTGGTTGTATCTCATCATAGTGGTTGCAGGTATTGCATGTGCAGAGGCAGAATGTGAACGGCCTGTGGGAACAGGAGAACATGGAACTTTCTAGAAAATTGTACTGAAGAGGGCATAGGATAAAGAGTACCTTCACTTTGAAGGCTTATCCATGATGACCCTAAAACCATAGAGATGGTGACTGGTCTATTTACCCAGCTTGCTTATTGGACCTGTTTTTGCCTCAGTGTACAGATTTACATTGAAGCCTGTTGAAAAAAGTGTAACTAACACAATTTATCATTTCTATTTTTTTTTAAAGTCAGAATCTTTTAAAATTAGATGTTAGAGAATTTCAAAATAGATAGATGAAGGGTTTCTTGATTATTTTATAGTAATATGTAACCCTAACACTTATTTATTGCTTTATCAATATTACATCATACAGCATGTGGAGGTGCATGGACATAATGTTAGTATAATTTTTAATGGGCTTTCAGGTTATCCTTATGGAATCTAGTTCACCTGCCTAATGAAGCTGATCTCTCAGCAGAAATGGACAGGAGTGGTAGGCTATTTACCTTTCCCTTTTCTTCCTTTCCCCCCCCAATTAAAAAAAATGCTAACTGTTATTTTGCATATATTCATCAGATTTTGATTTGTAGGTCTGTTATACGCTTACATTACTCACTTAACATATGTATTTTTTTAAATTGAGATGCAGTTCTTTCCTACACTTACTCTTTGGCATATCTTATAAATATATATATATATATAATAAATATAAATATATATATATATAATATATATATATAAAAATATATATTTTTCCAACCTTTGTCCTTCATTAGGAGTCCTCTAAATTCTTATTCCTCCAACGCCCTGGCAATCTTTTCCAGTTTTCTACATCTGAAAATTTAATATATAAGCTATTATCTCCATTATCAGGTCAACCTTGATATTCTCGGGCTGCAGATATAGGCTTTCAGTTTAGACATCCTTTGTCCCAGTGAAACAGTGGTGCTATTATCTTTTTGGAAGTATTTTTAAATGTTAAAACTGCTTTCCACCAGATGATGTTTTCTGAACTTCATTAAGAGAATGTCATATGAGACAGTATCAAAAAATGCACCAGTCAAGACATGACATCTTTTTTGTCTCTTGCCACAAGGCTGTTCCTATGTCATGAGAGGATATTAGATTGGTTTGACACAGTTTGTTGTTGACAAATTCATGATGGCTGGAGGTGTTATATACCCTTGTGTAGGGCATTACCATAAAAAAAGAAGAAACAGTAAGTACAAAGTGAAAAAATATTACCTGAGTTGTGTATGGGATATTTATTTTCTTCCAAGTTTAGAAGGGATATTAATTTTCAATCTTTTCAGTCTCTCTGAACCCCGTGATTTTCTTTGTTCATTTGGCATACATGTTTCCAGTTTAAAAACAGTTACTTGGAATAGCATCTTGATTGCCAGATAAGTGTAAATATACAGCCTTAAAATGAACACCAACTATTTCTCATTGGTCAGTTGCATCTGATGCTACAGGGAGACCAGTGCTTAAATAACTGGAAAATTGACACTGTAGGGAAGAGATTCCACTACCATGGAAAATGAAACCAGATTTTGGTGGGTTTGCTGAATGGCGTGCAGAATGCTGTGCAGAGATGTGATTCAAAGTATTCTTTACAAGAACATTTTCACCCAGAAAGCTTGGATATCCACGAATATCACAGATATTTCCAACAAAATAATCACATTCAGCTTAAGCTGCTTAAGCTGATATAGGGCTTACTCCTTCACTTAATACAGTGCAATCCCTTTTCAGGAGCATGAAATACAATGCAAGCAAAAAGTATAAGAAAACAGGAAGGAGGAAATTATTCTTAGACATATTTAAAATGATTCAAACTATATAATTAATCTTTTATTGTAAGGTTATAAATAAATATGGAAATTAATATGAAGAACAAATAATACATACATAGATAAGAATTTATGATGAAGAGAAACTATGTGTATTGGAACATAAAACATGATTTTAAAGTGCTTTAAGGTGTCATTTGAGTATGAAATTATTATTATAATTATGCATGTTATAACTCCTTAAAATAAAAGATCCTAATTGTAATGAGATAATGCCTATCTAATCTATAGGAATTATAATTGTTATATCTTATTAAAATTTGGGGAACCATAACTGGAATGTGAAAAAAAACAGTAGAGTATACTTTCAAGTTTTTGAGCTCAGGCTACTTCTCAGATAGTAATGCTACATTTATCATACACAATTCAGATTAAAGCTATCACTTTATGACCTTTAAAATTTATAGAAAACTACAATACAGAAAAAAAAATTAACCTGCTCTTCATGCAGAGGAGGTATTACAACTTAGAGTAAGACACAACTCTTTCCTGAAAAATGCTTGGCTTGCAGTAATACATGAATTGTGTCAGTGTCCTTTCCCTGTAAGCAGCATCACCTGCTTACTTAGGTAATTGTTTTGTTTGTCCTCAGACTTGCTCTACTTAAATGTAATTGAAAACCATTCTGGCTGTTAGCAAGATTTGCTAGGGCATGTTTGCTTGGCTGCAAAACAAAATTTTACTGCATGTGAGCAAATTTTGTTAAACAACATGGTATGTCAATGGTTCGCATATTTTCACAACTCAAAAGAAGCAAATACCAATAGGTAATATATTGTGAGCCAGATCATATAAGATCATATTTTCTCATCCTTACTGAAAAGATTTTTTTTTCTTTTGGTTGTTGTTGTTTCTGTGGCTGTAAGTAAAGTTTGCATATTTTGTGGGTCACAATATGGGACCACTATCTTAAGCTCATTCAGTAACACACTGTAGTGCTCATTGGCCTTGTCTCTAGCTTTTATCACTGTTAATCTGTTAATTACATGCTGTATGGGAATCACTGTGCATTAAAAATGATGTTTCCTATTTATTCCCTCATTTTAAATGTGGGGGTTTTTTAAGCAATTACCTCAGCTTTTATTGTGGAAGTGTTTTCTGATACATTAACATCATCAATCATTGCAAATCTTAAAAGGTAATTTTCTTCTCCTCAATAAATGCTAAATTATAAACATGGACAAAGGTGCACCTAAGAAATTTCAAGACAAAGATAGTAACATCATAACTTTTCTGGAAAACTTTAGAAAGTCAAGTAAGTATTTGAAATGTGAATATTTTTGTGAATCTGGGAAAGGTTTCTAAAAGAGAAGACTGGTATAGTTGCATAGAAATGTAGTCTAATTACTCAGCATGATATTAGCCTGGGTGAGGAAGATTTTAAATACTTTTTCTTTGTAAGAAAATTTTCTAAAGACATTTATTTTAGAGATTAAATCAAAGTTGATGACAACATAGAAGCCTCATCAAGGTGATCTTAAACTGAAATTGGTCTCCTCTCCTCATAGTACAAGAACTTTTTTTCATAACGTAGTTTCAGATTGAAAGGCAGAGACAGCAACTCTGGAAGAGGAGCAGAAATTCTCCACATTGACCCATCAAATTAGGGCCACAGACATACTGCATCAGAAAATTCATTTATTGTTTAAAGTGACAAAATTTTAGATATAATTAATCACTTTCAAATGGCTAATAAAACTTCATGTCAAGAAGAAAATTCTTTTAGCAACTATATTATGCAAGACATGACTGTGTTGACAGATTTCTAGCTGGATTCAAGGATTCAGTCATTACTAAGATTAGCAGTTACCTTATTACCTATTGCTCTGTGTGGCAACTAACAGCTATTTAGCCTTGCTGATTTATACACAAACATGAGAAAGCACATTATCTCTACTTCTTAGCTACTTGGTGTCATGTCATTTCAGACTCCTTAGAGATCTTGGCTGAGGGTAGTGGTTGGGCTTGCACAGTCATTCAATACATTGAAAAGTTTGAGAAATAGGTATTGTTCACAGATAAATGGAAGCTGGAAGAGCAGAAGTTATTGTTCGTGGATGAGAGGTATTTTCACTGAATTACAACAACAATAACCCTTGAAGGAATGTTCTTGAAAGGGTAGAATCAAAGGGTTTAAGAGAAACAAAGACAGATTTTGTCTTTCTGTCTGTTTGAAAACTACAAGATAACAATTTCATACGGAAAAATAATTTTATTTTTGTAAGAGTAGATGTATGGGGAAGTATCCTAGACACAGACAAGGGAAGATGCCCACTCTGTGTTTGTGAAAAGATATTCTTCAAGGTATGTATTGAAAGAAACTAGATAAGAATACAGATTTTACACTCTGTAAAAGGTATGAGGAGACTTAATGTTTTCTCTTTTTCAGAATCCTTATTGGTATTTTTCCAAAGATGGAGACATACTCAGCCTCTATTTCATTATAATAAGTACCTAAATTTCCTACAATTTGTGACTATGCACTTAGCTGGAACAGTCCTGAAGGGACATATTTCAAAATTAAGGTCAATTTATGTTCTCTAAGAAAATCCCCTACCTCTACTAAATTTTAACGTAAGTACTTTAGCACTTAGAAAAAAATGTCTTTTTTTGCAAATACTAGAAGAAGTTTTCCTCTCTACTAGTTTTAAAATTGCTAAGCCTTTTATTGTGATCATATGTAATGCCAATAAACTTTTTATTATTAATCTATGTAAACAATCACCAAAATGTTTGAGGCTGGAAGGCCCATCTGGAGAATGTTTTGTCCAACCTCCTGCTCACAGGAGGGTCAGCTAGGGCAGGTAGCTCTAGTCTATGTGAAATCTTCTTCACTTTCCCCATCAAGTGTTTATGCACACAAACAAGATCCCCCTCAACTTTCACGTCTCTGAGTTGAAATCTCTCAGCTCTCTCAGCCTCTGCTCATATGTCAGATGGTCCAGTCCTTTATGCATCTTTGTGTCTTTTCATTGGATTCACTTCATTATGTCCATGTCTTTCTCATACTGAATGATGGGGCATTTTTTCCTTTTGCATCAAGCAGATAGTTGAGGAAGAGAAATATGACGAAAGAATACAGCTGCCAGAAGTGAGAGGTTTAACAGAGCAGAGACTGTTATTGGCTTGTAGCAGTATGATGGCAGGACTGCAGCTATACTAAGGTGTTGACAGTAGGTAACAGTGTCTAGAGGGAACTGGTAATGCACAGTAAAAGAGGACAAATCTTTCTTGTGTATTTAAAATGCCTGGGTGTTTCTGTATGCGTTTAACATTGCAAAAAAGAAGTCCATTTATTACTAAGCAAATATCAAGGCAAGCAATTAGATAAAATTGTAGTTCTTAGTGAGAAAATGACATTTGATGCATAATGTGAAAGCTGCTATGTGACCACTTCTTGTCACTTTTTCCCTCTTGATTTCTTAACTGAAATTTATCTTCTTTGCATCCATCACTGTATGTACCTTGCGAACATTTTACCTGCAACAAATAAATATCTGTATGCAAACCTTCCAAAATTATTCAACTTGCACCAACTTTTGTCTCTTATGGCTGTATCTGCAATGAGAGAACCATAATTACAGCGCAAAATATGAAACTATTAAACAGAGCTGTTCTGCATGAATCTCTGACTTAAATTTTCTCTCTACCAGCACAATGGAGTTCAGGGAGAAACAAAAATAATGGCTAGACCAGCAGCTTCTGGCGTCTACAAATCTTGTAGAGATTAATAGTAATAAGCAGTAGACCAAATAACGAAGGCAAGTGGAACTTTAGATAAAATCCACTTTGATCTTCTCCAAAATTATATATCTATATATACACTTACATGAGGACTGTAACATATTTCAAATAGCCTCTGCCCTTTCCTCTTCCCTTTCCTCTTCCCTTTCCTCTTCCATTTCCCTTCTTTTCTATAAATCATCATCATTTTACACTAAGTAGAGCCAGTAAGCACACAAGACTATGACCTTGCCATTCATTCTGTAGGAGAACAGATGAAAAGATACATAGGATTCCCTTGAGCGTACTAGTATGAATTTGCTGGGAAAGGAGGAGAGACTGCCCCATGAAAGAGCAAAAACACCCAAGTCCTCCTGTCTTAGATGACCTTTTTGTTTTATTATAACATGTTTCATCACATTTTCTGAGACCCTGTCTAGAACCGTTCTGTGTTGGTAGAAACATGAAACCTAACAGTACAAATTCTTAATGACATGAACATGTCAGGTTAGTATGGCAAACCTGGAAAATTAATGAAATATTGACAGTCTGCACAGAAATGTTATTTATACGTTTGGAGAAACCTCAGCCATATGTAGTTATGGAAAAGTTTACTGTTTCAAATTGCACCAGTATTTTAAGCATTATTTTAAATTCAGAGAAGTAGAAGTAAATGAAAACTTAAATCTCATGCATCTGGGACTTTTTCCCAGTGCATTGTATTAGGACAGCTTTGTTTATAGTCAGATATCACTATAATTGTATGAGGAAACGGAAGAAGGAAGAAAAAACTGAGTAAGATTGAATATAAACTTTTAAAAATTACTCTTTTTTTCCATGTGTGCCAGAGGTTTTTCTAGAGCTCCCTCCCTGTTACTGATTCTGATCAATATCACTTTGTAACAGAGATAAGAGAAATCACACCAAACTGCCAATAAAATATGTGTGATCAGAGTTGGGAAAAATCTTTTTTCTATATTATTTGTGAGTGTCAGAAGCTGTCATAACGTTAGGCTGTTCAGATTTTAGGTCTTTACAGTTGAATCTCAGAATCATGCAAAGGTTTTCGTTCGATCTTCCTCTGATTCTCTTCGCAGAAGAATAATAGCTCTAGAGTGATCTCTGCCTCTCTTGCAAACCTTATTTTTGTCTAGAAATACAGCAAAATTCTGATTTTGTAGTTTCATACTTTAACAAAAAGTTTCAGTTAAGAGGCTCTTCAAGACAACTTTATGTTTAATTTTTATGAAACATGAACTTTCTTTTGATAATTTTTTTAAAATCTAAATTGCACTTTCAAACCCAATACATATATAAATTAATTAGGAGTTAAATTTTATTGAAAGTAACTTTCACTTTACCAGGATTTACTAAGAATTTATTTGATTTTTTTATTGAATGCCAACATTGATGATCTTTTCCCTGTTCAGATAATTGAAAGACATGGTATCCGTTTCCAAAGAAAAGTAAAAAAAGTTCTGAAGCCTTTCCTGACTTGCCAGAGCTATCTACTTGGTGAGAGAAATGAAAAGAACATTTTTGCTATCTCAACAGATTACATTGGTACCAGGAGCTATTTATGTTCAATTATATTGCCTGATTTATTTAGTGAGTGGGCAGATTTTGGTAATTTGTTTAATAACATAGTAGAATGATATTTATTTCATGACATAATTAAAAAGGTTGAGTTGTAATATAATGAACTACTCAGTGCATGCCAGTAATAACATTACACAATTACAGATTTCTGCATATTTCTGTGAGTTCAGATGCATCAGTGTGGAAAAAATGTCTAGATTAAAAATATGGACACTTGAAGAAAACTACAGTATGAACTTTCAGTATGTCAGATAATCCTATTTATGAGGGTGCTTTGTGTAAAGATAAATTCTGAGTACTTCAAGATCACACCTCAAGACAGTTTTCATAAAGAAAAATAAACTCTCAGGTATTTACATAGAGAAATTCACTGAGTTTAAAAATCAATTCTGCAAATTTAAAAAATTATTTTAAATTAATTTCTCATATGTTTTATTTTTAAAAGGAAACTTTTGCAACTGTACTTATTCACATATTCTATGGAGCATAGAATTCCCACATGAAACTTTCTTTTTAACAGTTTCCAGTCTGATTTCTATGTTTTCATTATGAGTAGCATGACCTGCTCCAAGTTCTGATCAGCGCCAGTCTTTATGAGAGATTTGCTATCAGATCTAGTATTGTCTGTTATCTACCACATATATAAGAACTATATCCTGTGATGCAGTATGTGAGTTCTCATTCAGGCTTACTACAGTAACTGTATCCTAAGAATGACTAGGCTATATGTAAATATATGTCTGTACACATATATAATAGAATAATTTATCAATAAGCCTATATGCTTTTTTTTTTCCCTGCAAACACTCAAGTTTCTTTCCAGTTGAAGCTGTTCATTTCAGATCAGTGTGGAGATACCAATTACCAAGCCCAGTGATAGAATCCTTAGCAGTCTGAAAGCTATGCCTTTCTGGAAAATTTTCAAGGATATGCACTGCTTGTATTTTAGCTTTTTGAGCAAAGATATGTTTATCTTACCTTTGTTTGCTAAAGAACAATACAAAATTTTATGATCTTAAAGCAATATTTTTCATCTGGGAGTATACTAGAAACATATAATCAGAAAATCTTTCTTAGAGCTCTTTATTTTTTTTTAAGACAAATGTTAAAAGAAAAACAGAAGTTACATCTCTGAGCAATTTCCATGTCTTTCTTACCACAAAGGCTGAAAGAAGTTGCTCTTAGAAAAAAAAAAAAAGTCTCTCTGCATCATTCCGTTGATTACTTTTGCACTGTGTAGGAGAAAAAAGGGCTCAGGAGTCATGGAACGGAAATGAAAAAAATGTGTTTATAGAAATCCATCAATGACATGTCCAGAGTAGAAGAGACAACTTGCCTATCCCTTGTATAAACACCCACAATACATGGACCCTTTGGGCATAGTTTGTGAGAAATATTATTAAAAATAAGATTTTTTCCAGCCATCTATTTAGGTACTAATACACCATCTTAATTTTCAATATAATCTCTTCATAATTAACTTAAAAAAAAATATATATAATCCATATTTTTCTTTGGTTAAGAATCTCCAGCTCTGGTCTATGAAATCTGTTTCCTGCATTGAAAAGATACTAGTAGATATACTAGTATGAATAGTTTTATCCTGAGTGATACTAAAAATAAACCATTGATGACTTGTGCACCATGCATTTTTTAGATTGCTTTTGGGCAGATTTATCTTCCTCTCTTCTTTTCTTAAAGAAAACCCTCCAACACAAATGCCCAGCAGAGATTTTATCTTACCTTTTTGAATGGAAACTCTCAGTTTCCGAATATGCGTGTAATCTATCTGTAAGACAGACTTTATACCTTCAAAAGTTATTGTGAGGTAGGTTTTTTGGTTGGTTTTTTTTTTTTTTTTTTACTTTCCTGGAGTCTGAAATGGACTCATTCATTTGCACGGGTGAAAGATTCACCTGCTTCATTTTAGCAGCCTTGCTCTGAGAAATCTTAACAGATAACTGAGGCAGAAAAGTCTATATGCTCCAGTGGAGAAGCAGCTCTGAAACACACTAAGTTGTGGTGGAATTTCATCTTTACTGAGTATATGAAAGCTTATAATTCCCAGGTAAGGCAAATTTCTAGCCCACTAAAATTTAAAGTCTAAAGTAGACATTAAATATACTGTTATGAATTTCTTCCTGAACAGAATCATAGAATCTTAGAATAGTTTGGGTTGGAAGAGACCTCCAAAGATAAGCTAATTCAGATGCCAAATAGATACAAACTACATCTGAACTGAATGTTAGTCTTGAAAATTTTGTGCAAATTCCCCTAGGTCTGACTTCAAATAAAGGTACTTGTTCATTATTATAGTTCATATTTAAGGTATGTGCAGGTCACAGATGCTGTTTGGAGGTTGAGGGACTTAGTGCCTTTGAGCTGTATTTATGATTGTCAGTTAAATGTCCTAATTCACTAAGGAGACAAGCAATTTCAAGTATGTAACACATTTAGTAGTATTTAAAGTAATCAGGGAGATTTTCTGAGTAATTATAAGAGCAATTATGAAGTAATATTGCATCCTCAGAAAAAGTGAAAATTTAAACCTATCTACAGTACAAGTTCCTGGCAAATATCACTTCATAATTCTACCACAGATTCCACAAAGAAATGGAAGAAAAAAATCTTTTCTGAAGGAGTTAAGGTTTGGGATTTCAGCACCTAGACTAGCAAAACATTAATAAATGTTATTGAGGCATTTTTTCATTCCTGAAATGAAAAATTTAAATTTTCATTCATTAATAAATGAAAGAGGTATTTTTTACAGCAAAAAGTCGAAAGAAAAGTGAACTGAAATGACCGACAAGACCCAGGGTGGAGTCTCATAACAGTAAGAGTAACGACTGCAGAGAAAGAAACAAATGTTTGGTTTAATTTCAAGCTTTCTTTGTCTAGTATTCAACCAGTCACTGTGGAACAGCTAGTAGGATATAGAATCATAGAACTGAGTGGGAAGGGACCTTCAAATATCAGCGAGTCCAAGACCCCACCATGGGCTGGGATGTCTTTCACAAGATCAGGTTGCTCAAAGCTCTGTCCATGTTGACCTTGAACCATTGCAAAAATGTCATCCACACCTTCAACCTACTCCTGTCTCACCACCCTCATTATGAAAATGTCTTTCTTTTCTTCCAATCTAAACCTAACCAATTTCAGCTTAAAACCATTATTAACCCTTGCTTGCCGTGTTACTACAAGCCCCCAGTCCTCTCCTGTCTTATTAGCCCCTTTGAGCACTGAAAGGCTCAAACTCTCAGAACTTTCTCTTCTCCAGACTGAGCAACCCCAACTCTCTCAGCCTTTCTTCATAGGACAAGTGTTTCAGTCCTTTGACTATTTTCATGGCCCTCCTCTGGACCTGTCTGAAAAGATCCATGTCTTTCATGCCCTGGGACCTGGATGCAATAGTCTAGGTGGGATGTCGTGACAGCAGAGTAGAGGAGGGGAATCACTTCCCTGGACTTGCTTTGATGAACACTAGGATGCAATTGGCTTTCTGAGCTGCAAACACATACTGACAGCTCCTGTCTAATTTTTCACTCATCAATATCCTCAAGTCTTTCTCTGCTGGGCCACTCTAAATTCATTCATTCCTTAGTCTGTCTCAGTATTGGGAATTGAACCCAACTCAGGCTCAAAACCTTGCACTTGGCCCCATTCCCTTAAGCTTTTCAAGCTCCCTCTGGATGGCATCCCTTCCCTCTAGCAAATTTACTGTGCCGCTCAGTATGGTGTGATCTGCAAAGCTGCTGAGGGTGAACTCAGTTCCCTGCCTATGCCATCAATGAAAATATTCAATAGTCTTGGTCCTAGTACAGACCTTACCTTGGGTAAGTACTCATTACTGATTTTCACTTAAACACTGAACTGTTGACTATAATTCTTCAGATGTGGCCATCCAGCTATTTTCTTATCCATCTAACAGTCCATTTGTCAAACCCCCATCTCTTAAATTTAGCAGCAAGAACATTGTGGGGACCATATCAAAACCTTTCCAGATATCCAGGTAGATCCCATCTGTGGCTGTTCACTGATGCAGTCACTCCATCACAGAAGACCACTAGATTAGACAGACATATCTACAATTTACATAATTTACAGCTGAAGAAAAACAAAGACAGAAGGAATAATGGATTAGTACAGGCATCAAAACCTCTGCAAAATATTCTTCAGAAATAAAGTCTAATTGAATTTTGTGAACTTTTCATGTAAAAAAGACTAAGGCTTTGGCTTTTTGTTTAATCATGTCTCAAATTTCATTAATAAATTATATATTATTAAACATTAACAGTAAAGATTTGTACTTAAATGAAACCAATTAACAAAGTGTCTGCTGTGGTGTAATAGAATAGTACACTCACATATTATAAGACTTTATTAAACAACATGCATGCTTGCAAAGTTTTGGAGTCAAAACTATGCATAATACACAATAATTTTAATTCTCAGTATTAGCTGAGTGCATAAAACTCCACATGTAAAACCTGAGCATGCACAAGAAATTCAGCATGAATGAGGGTAATTTAATGGAACCTGTAGAACGGACAGAAATTAGGAAAATGAAAAGGATTTGAAAATATTTAAAAGCAATTATATTTAAAAATATATATCCTCATGATAAAATATACCCATGGGTATTTCAAGGCATGTCATCATAAATCATAGCATGCCATCCAGACATTGCACTGTGTAACAAAAAAATAAGAAATCCATTAAATAAGCCTTATTCATCCAAAGTGGATATCAGATTTTTATCTTCGCAACAGGAATACATGAGATTCCTTCATTTTTCAAATCAGACAACTGAAACAGCGTAATTTGCTTTTCAATCTCTCCCATGATCCCAAGTGAGTTGATAAATATATTTCTTTTCAAACAACCACTCCCCATTCCCCCTTCATTTTTCTTTCTTTATTTTTAATTATTTAATTTAGTAGATGAAATCAAGCTGTTATGCACACAGTTTTGTCCTTTTCTACCTATTTTTCTAGAATTCATTGCCTCTTTTACCAAACAGTTGGACATGACAACTGCAATGGGCTTCAGCTATTATTTTGAAAGTTTCTGAAAGCTTTCTGTTACAGCAACCTTTGTATAATTTTCAGAATCAACATATTTATGAAAAAATAAATCGAGAAAGCCACACATTTTGCTACAGCTCAAATCCTCTTCGACATTTCTTTGCGTAAATTGGTATACTGAAATTTCACTCCTAATCTGCATGAAAAAAATTGACAGTCTTGAAGTCTCTTGTGAGATGTATTCTATTTGTTACTTAATTCTAATCAGTGGTTTTGAAAGCAAAATCTAGCTGATGTCTTCTGCAATTATCTGTATTAAAGTGACTTACATTAAAAAGGAACCTTTTTATCAAATCTCAGAATGAATACAGGTAAAAGACAAATATTAACTCCGTTAAGCTATACATTCCTTTTCTTCTGTCCATTTCTCTACACTGGCTTCCCACTTCACATCTTCCAATGATATGGTGCACATCTTCAGTAAGTGGAAGTTTCACTTATCAGAAAAAAATTAATTAACTCATTTAATGCAGTTCATACTATGCACTAGATGAGCCAGGGAGCATGTGAATAGACCAAATGATCGGGTAGTTTTACCTGCCTAGTAGCATACGTGGTCAAAGCACTAACAGTTTTCTGTTTCTCATGGCCTGATAAAAAATTAGGTAACTCTAGCCTTATATACTTATTTGGTTGAAAACTCTTCCGAGGTTTCATTAAAAGTATGTCATATAATTATTAATTCTAAAAACTTTACTTCATGAGCTCATTCCCTGAACTTGTAAGGCAGTTTTTATTGTTTGTTCCCAGTGGATCTGGCCTTAGAAAAGCCTGGATTGTGCACTAAAACAATTCTTACTTTGAACCTGAGAAGCATCTTTGTGTAGCCAAACCTGGCAAAGGTGAGGGTATAGCAGATTTTTCTGAGAAAGATCTTACACCAAATCCAACACCAGCACTGACAGGGTTGATAGTTTTCTTCATTGAAATTCTTTTTTGATCCCTTATTTTTGCAGTTGGAATTTGAGTCTTAGAAATTCTTTTCCATGGAAAAAGTCAAAGTTGGCTGATTCCTCTTGTGGTCAACTTTCTTTCTATCCAAAAGAATTTTAAATAATAATATTTACACAGAGCTTTCTATTAACTGCTGGAAAGATGAACACAAAATGCAGAACATGGTAATGATATCAGTTATGTCCCATTACAGCTGTAGATTCTGGGATTAGAAATTATTAGTTTAAAGTGCATGCAGTGAGCAAGCTGTGGTTGCCTGGACACATCCAAGGAACTTGGGCCAGAGCTCTATCCGTAGGTCACAAATCTTCTTCTGCTCTTTGATAAGGAGATGTGTTTTTGCCCAGAGTTTGACCCATTAAAAATGTTGGTTTGAGATGGCATGGGCACAGCCTGAGAGCAGTGACCAGAGTTCTGTCTTAACCACCAGCCTTAAAACCCAACAACTCATATTGCACAAACTACAGGCACAAAATTAGTGTATCTGATATTTTGCAATTCTGCAAAACTTAGATAGAAACTTTTCATGAGATAGAGATAATTTATCCCTTAAAAATTTCCAGTTTGAAATCTTGGTGCCATATTGGATGTCAATAATCATTGAGAACAAAAAGGACAATGAAGTGGCTTCATATTTCTCTATATTGGCAAGCATTAGGTATCTTTAATATTGTGGCTGTCATAGATACAAGACTATGACATTTCTTGTGAAAAATGACAATGAAGGACTGAGGAGGCTACAATAGTAGTATAAAACTATCCCAGTAAATTTTCAGATGAATGGCCATCCTTTTTTCAATGCAATTTGCAAGTGTAATTTTTTTGTGATGCCTTACCTGCGTAGCGGCAGAGGGCAGCAGAGAAAACAGCTGTGTGAGGAGCGATGAGGTTGATGAGCTGCTTGGCCTAGTGGCAGAGCTGAGAGATGAAGTAGAAAGATGAAGAAGTATTAGAGACTCTGAAGAGGAAATTCTCCGGTGGAGCTGCACTCTACCCATGCCTTAGGCAAACAGATTCTCATAACTCCTTTATCAATTGTAAATTGATCACTTTCTAATCTTATGTTTCATTTACAGAGTTGTTTACTGAATTTAGTAGGACTGAAAGGTATTAAAAGAAATAGGTATTTGGGTTTACATATAGAGGCTAAGAAGTTTGTTTTATTTTATACTTTTAGAAGTGTAGGCATTACAAATACTGATGCATCACAGACCATATTTTAATGTACTAAGAACGATCATGTCTTTGCATTATTTGTTAAAATAAACACAGACCCTCTAATTTTGTTTAAGATGAGAAAAAGATATTCCTTTCTGTGTTTTAAGCCCTCTAAAGACCTCCCTGATAAGACACAGATCCTGTTCCCCTTGGCTCTTCCGTGTCACCACCTCTCCCCACTCGGACTCTGCCACCCTCCTACTGTTCTATCTGTCTGCCCTGGTTGTTCAGGCAAGCAAATGAGGCTGGAGTAGGAACTGAAGTGTAAATTCACCTCTGAGCTTTCTCATGCCTGAATTGCTTCTTTCATCTGAACAGGTAGAACCTGCAACTTCATAAAAATATACTAAAATTGGAAGTCACTTCATACAGAAATTCCATCTACATAGAGTTCATACGCTACAATTTGACATAAAAGTTATAAAAGGAAAACTGAGGCATAACATGCAGATGATTTTTTCATTCCTTTAGTATTTTGCCTGAACATTAGAAGCTTTATGCAATATACTCATAAAACCACTGTTTTACCAAATTTTGCAACTGAATATTTTCCCCTGCCTAGACTTGAAAGTTCTGGATACCTCTATTCAGAGGTTTATTTGGTCAAAATTGATTCATGACCTATCTCTGGAAGAGTCAACTAAACAAAAATCTCTAAATCAGTAGTTTTCTTGAAACATAAAAAAATGTGCTTGTTTGTTTTTACATTATGCAAACTGATTCTTTATTACTGTTTTTCTGAGTGCTTTTAATGAAAATGCTTTGCTTCTCACCCTTTTTCTCTGTTAGTTGAATCCTGTATGAAACATGTTCAAACCTAAGCAAGATATGTCAATTGATTCTACTTTAGATACTCTTCATTGATACTTTTAAAATTTTCTAAAAAGTAATCATCTTTTTGAGAAAACTAGTTTTCTTTTCTCCTTCTGTTGAAAAGTTTCTTTTTCCCTCATTCCAGCAATTTCAAAATTCCCATATATTCTATATTTCCTGAAATTTTCTGCAATCACTGCACTTAGAAAAGCTACAGTGGATTTATATAAGATTTTTTTAATATGCAAAAAAGGAGAAGTCATTGCCATGTTAAATTATAATCTCATACATATCTTTTTATAATAAGACTTGAGCACTTTAAAGTTAACTGTCTTAAATTCAGCTGCTAGTTTAAAATAGAAATGTTCTTTACTATGTCTGAACTTTTTGAGAAATGAAACTTTGAATTGTAAATTATTTTTATACTTCAACATTTAGATTATGTTATAAAAAGTAACACAAAAAAAATACTGAAATTTAAAAAATGTTTAAGTAATAATTTTAAATAATTTAAAATATTATTAATAAATTACTTAGTTTCCTGTTGTGTAATATGCAGCTTTTAATCCATTGCATATTATGAAACTGAAAATACTGAAAGAACTAGGTGTAGGAACTTTGGGGTTCAGTCTGGACCGGGCGTAGACGAGACGGTGACGAGAGATCTCTGAAGTCAGATCTTGGAACATGCGGTTTATTGCAAAGGGCGTGGGTACAGGGGCACTGCTTAGAGCTGCAGCTGGCAGCTCTGAGCAGGCCCAAGAGAGCAAGAGAGTAAGCGGGTAAGAGAGAGAGAGAGCGAGAGGAATGAGAGTGAAGAAGTGTGTGTGAAGAGAGAGTAAGAGTGTGTAAGAGTAAGAGAGAGAGTGAGAGTGTAGTAAGACTGTGAGTAAGAGTGGAAGAGAGGAATAGTGAAGTCTTGGTTACAATACAATAAATCATTTTCTGTACTGAATATTCTAATTGTCACTAACCAATCTAATACAAGATACAAATCCTATAGCATTTACATACAGCCTATAAGAGTTCTTATATTACCATAGAGTGTTACATCTTAACTTCTAAAAACTACTCTTTGGACCCCTTCTGCTGAGCTAGTAGGGTCTGCTCTGACCCTTGGACCTGCCTGCAAGCAGAGGGTATTGTTCAATCAAGAGGGGATTACCTTCAGTTGGCCATACCATTGTTTTCCATTTGTTCAGTAACTAAGACTTGGTATTTCAAAGGTGGCTTTCATTTCAATGTCGCCTGTAGTTTTCATATTCCCAAAATCTTTTGTCAGCCAATCATATTTATAAGACTTTCCTGTTTCATCTTCCCCAACAACTAGGCACTGTAAATTTAATCAGTTCATGTGTCAAAATGCTGACAGTTAAGTACTATCAGAACCTAATCTAAGCTTTCAATAATTGAACCTCATCAGTATGGCAAATGGTTTAGCTAAAGATTCTCTTATTTATGTCTCTTAAATTCAATCAAAAAACAAGATAAAAATAATGAACACACACTAGAAAAAGTGGCAGTTTTGTTCACCCGTCTTTTATAGTGCTAAAATCCTATAAACTCTAAGCCTATGTCTTTTGATACCAGGTTGCCTTGCTGTGTAAAGGAAATTTTATTCATATTTGTCACCATTTGTCACTGTTCCACTACTTCCCAAAGTGGCTTTTGTATTGACTGC
This sequence comes from Corvus kubaryi, assembly GCF_017639235.1. Taxonomy (NCBI): domain Eukaryota; kingdom Metazoa; phylum Chordata; class Aves; order Passeriformes; family Corvidae; genus Corvus; species Corvus kubaryi. Next base: position 19,546,748 of record NW_024580667.1, on the reverse strand, counting down.
ACTAAATCATGTTACACAAATACCAAACTGATCTTGCAATAATTCCCATCACATCAGATCTCTTCTATTTCTATCAAACATTCTCTTTTTCCTTGTATTTCTTTTTTCTTTGACTGTTTCATACCTTTGACTGTTTCATGCCTATCTGCATCTTTCCAAGATGTAGCCAGAGTTTTCAGCAGTACAGGCAGGTGAGTACAAAGCAAATACACAGAAAGGGAAAAGTACATCAAGGAAAGACTTGCTCACAGTATAATAAAAGGACAACCTTTCTATTCATTCTTTAGTTCCATTACATTTTTAGGATTTGTTCTTTAGGGTTACTGTGAAGAGGGTGATATTATTTTGTTGAGAAAAGGTAAGCACCTGTCATAGGTTAGCAAGCATAGTCCCAGAAGGGACGTCCTTGCTAAGGGGTGCTTACAGTTTCCTCTGGGAACTGACAGAACCTATCAGCTGGCCAGTTTGAATATGGACAATTCTCTAAGCCACTTAAAGTTGTGATCACCTCTCTTATCCACACTTAAGAACAGACAAACTCCCCCTCCAAGCTCTCTCTCGTTTCCGGCACTGGCACAGGTGGCTGCGGGCCCCGAGTGGGGGCCAGCGGGCCCGGCCAGGCCCTGCTTGGGCCAGGCCGGGCCGGGCCACGGCCATCCTGGAGCCGATGGACCTGTTCCAGCTGTGGAACCCCCCCCACTGCCTTGCCGTGGGCAGCCGGAGCGGCTCGGCTCTCCCCCCTCTCCACTGTGATAAGAAAGATTCAACATTCCAGCTGCAAAGCTGCAAGGCCGAGGTGAGATTAACCCTTTTATTGCTGCGAAGAGCTGAAAACCTGAGGGAAGAGAGAGAGGAGATGCTTAAAGCTGAAATTCTGTTGTGAAGCTATGATATATCAGAGTATCCTGTTGTAATTCCATGAAGATCTGGGGGGTGGAGTGTTCAACTCATGAGCAAAAGCACCTGCGCTGAGATAGGCAGATGCTGACGCAGCTGTAATTTCATGAGAAGTTTGGACAGGGAGAGATGGAAGCGATGAGGACTTTTGCTCCAAACAGGAAAGGAGAAAACCTCAGTCCCTAGAGATGAACCAGATGAGGACTTTTGCTCCAAACGGGAAAGGAGAAAACCTCAGTCCCTAGAGATGAACCAGATGAGGACTTTTGCCCAAATGGGAAAGGAGAAAACCTCAGTTCCTAGAGATGCTCCCAGAGATAGTCCTAATGATGAAGATGATGAAGACCCTTTGCTCCCAGGGAAGGAGAAGGGCCTCTGTTTTTGTTTCTGAATGGCTCAACCTTAAAACTGTACCCCAAAAAACTTCAGGAGTGGACCCTCGAAAGCAGTTGCGGGAAAAGCTGCAAGTCGGGGGAAAGGACTCACACGCAGGCAGAGAGACTCCTCTTCCTAAATGGACTGAACGATATTTGGAAGTGGGCGGCTGTCTCGTTGTGATAATGTTTTCATAGCATGAGCAAGAAGAGACTTCTCTTTCTAAATGGACTGAACAAGGTTATTATGGAAGTGGTAAACAGACTGAACATCTTAAGGGTTGTCTTTTCACATTGTCAGTGGGAGAAGGGAGGAAGGTGGGGGGAGGAGGAGAGTTCTGAAGGTGGTATAATTTTTTTTCCCTCTTTTAGGTCTGTTAATAAACTTCTTTATATTCTTTCAAGTTTGGTGCCTGCTTTGCATTTCTCCTAATTCTTATCTCACAGCAGATAAACAGTAATGAGTATTTTGGACCAAACCACTACACTAAATTGGTGTTTCTGCCCGGTTACAAACCGAACCCGCGACAGCACCTCAGCAAATAAAGAACTGAACTTCTGTTTTCGTCACTTTTGTGTTTCTAATCCATTTCTCAAAACTACTAGTTTCTTGTAAAGTGGTTCCTCCTGGAATTAAACATTTTGTCTTCTACAAATTTTTGCAACCCTGTTAACATGTATTATTATTCTGAATTTCTTCAAAGAAAACAAATATTTTTTAAAAATATAATACCAAAACCAATGTAACAAATTGCATCTTTCACATAAACTAGACAGGATGAGTCTAGCATATGATCTTGAGTATGTCCCAAAAGCATAACAGAAAACTGTTAAAAAAAATTATCTGGATTTATTTCCCTTACTTAAAAACTAAATGATGTAATTACCTACCCAGACCATAAAAGAGACAATAATCCATCGTTGCATCTAGTGACAATGATCTTACATTTTATTTAGCACAACTGATTTTGAAAAACCTGAATTGTTCTGCAGAGCAACTTAATACTATTCTAGCACTAAAACAGCAGTAAATTAAGTTTAAAAAAAAAAAAAAAAAGAGAAAAAGAAAAAAACCTACAACCAAATAAAAAAAAACCAACCAAAACCAAACCAGGATTTGAAAAGCCCCCCAAAACCAACAAAACCCAAACAACAACAACAAAAAACACCACACAAATAAAATATTAAGTAAATAAAGAAGAAAAAAGAAGACTTTTAAAAGAGAAAAAAAGCTAAGGGAAAAATAGAATAGAATAGAATAGAATGGAACAGAACAGAACAGAATATTTCTGTTGGAAGGGGCCTACAATGATCATCCAGTCCAACTTCCTGACCAATGCAGGGCTGATCAAAAGTTAAAGCATGTTCTGAGGGGCATTGTCCAAACGCCTCTCAAACACTGACAGTCTTGCAGCATTGGCCACCTCTCTAGCAAGACTGATGAAGGTTTTGACCACCCTCTCAGGAAACAAATGTTTCCTAATGTCCACTCCAAGCCTTCCCTGGTGCATCTTTGAGCTATTCCTATTTATGCTGTCATTGAATCCCAGGGAGAAGAGGTCAACACCTACATCATCATTTCCCCTCTTCAGGAAGCAAGAGAACAATAGGGGCTTTTTTCCATAGTTATATTTTTATTTTAATAATTATATCCAAGAAAATAAGTTCTAATTTTGTGTGTATACTTGTAAAATCACTTTCATAGAGATCTATAAAGGAAGAAGGAGAGATGTTTTACTAGTAGTTTTATGAAGGATGAGTAGTCTGCATGAAGGTTCCCCAGTTTCATTTCTGTTACTTATTTTTTATCACTAGCATCTTTGGCAGTACTCTTAGGGGGCAATATGCTGAAGAGGAAATATGGAGGTTCCTTTTGAACATAAGCAAACACTCTTTTACTGTGATGCTGAAGATTGCTTAGAGGCTGCAGTCTCCATCTTCAGAAGTTTTCAAAAGCTGTCTGAAAATGTGTCTGGGTAGTCTGCTCTACATTGCCTGTTTGAGCACTAGAGTCTGACAGGGTGACATCCAGAGGTCCTTTTGAACATCAACAACTCTGTGGTTCTTTGAAGCCAGTGAGAACAGAAAACTGGGACTTGCAGGCCAAATATTTCCCTTTGAGATCAGCATCCCAGTGAAAAGATTCTCCTTTGTTGATTGACTTAGTAGGAAGATAGGACTGCAGAGGATGTTCTGGATCATGTGTTTTTTTCCTGCCTGCTGTAGCCAAATATATCATACAGCAATATCCATAAATACACCAATTCTTAATAAAAACCCCTCTATATCTTTACAAGTTGCTCCAATTTCTTTCTATCTAAAAGGTCAATATATTAATCTGATTTTCAGCCAACATATTTCATTAAATCCCATAACTTATTTGTAGAATTGGGCCATTCAACGTCTCATGGTAAATTTTATCCATTCCATACACACAGGGCATAGCTATAGCTATCTACTTAGCTGCATGTCTGGATTTGCATAGAAACAGTGAGAGGTACTTGGGCAGTTGTAAGCAAAATAAAAAGTTTTCAGACTCATAGCTGTATTAGCCAGCGGCGAATTGCCAGCATATTTCCAGTGAGAAAGCTGTGAAAACCTGAAAAAGTTTTCCTTCCTTCTTAATGTTTATCTTTCAATGAATTTATAGAAATAATGTTACACTAATGTGGTATGGCAAAGTTAAAACACACCTCCTCTGGTTTTACCTTCTGATTGATATGTGATCACAAGTGAATTCAACAAAGCATGGTATGTAGAAATATCTCTACTCTTTCGCATTTAGTAGGTCAGTGTCATTGTCTCTACACTGAAATACTTGCTACCAAGCTTTCTGCTGTTGGTCTGACATCAGCAGGCAATGTAAAAATCCAGGTCCAAACCATCTTTCTGCAAAGAAGAATTTTTCTCTAAGTAACAATAAAATTAGGCAGAGAGTGCACATACAGGAATTTCGAGGTATTTTGTTAGTGTGTATGCAGACTAAGGAGTAAATCCACTTGGAGCAGTACTTTTAATAAGCCTCACAACTAGAAATTAATAATGGCTAGCATCTTAGAAATTCAGGAAGTGTGACATATGCTCTTTGATGATAAATGGACAGAGAGATATCCTCTGAAGTGAGCAATCTCAGTGGCCCATATACACTTAGCTTTCTTAGGGCCAGATGGAGAGAAACGGTAATGTAATGACCTTCTCATAGATTCAAACACCTGCAATCCAGCAGGCAATGTTGCTAATGTACTGCTGGCCATATAACTGCTGAACAGGTGTCTTCCAGACAAAGAATGCAGGAGGAACAAGCTTCCAGGGCAGCTGCATTATGAACATTTCAGCCTGCTCACCGAACAGACTGAACACTAGATTAGATTACAGAAAATGTTGAGTTCTTATATATATATATATTTGCATCTATGGGGATCTAAATCTATATCATCTATATGTACATCTATATCTATATCTGTATCTATTTATTGTTTAGTTTTCAGTTTTATAACTAGGAGTAGTGCACCTAGGGAAGAAGGAATGTGGAAAGAAAAAAATGAAGAAGTAAAAATACAGATCATTACCTGCCCAATCCAAAATACAATGGAATGAAGCTTGGTTATTAAAAAAATTATAAAGCCTATGTTGAACTCTTACCCTGCTTTTACGAAAACCCCAGATTGTACTTATTTTCAGTGTGGTCTTTTGTTCCTTTTTTTTTTTTAAATTCACTGCATTGCGTGCCCAATTTTCTTCCCCAATTTTATTTTCTACTGACATTTGAATCCGATTTTTTTGTTGTTCTTGTTGCTGTCATCAGCTTTTATGTTGAAACTGCTTTGGAAACCTGAAATATTATTACTTTAACACAAGTTTTCTACAGTATTGCATTCTTATAGGAATGTAGTTTTAACTGCATAAAGATATTGCAGTTCAGCTTATAAGCCCTTTGTGTGTAGGAATGTGCTTTACCAGCAATGTGCACTGTGGAAAGAGCAAGAACTGATGCAATCAAAGCAATGTCACTTAGGAACAGAGACAAATACTGGGAGACATGATCTTTTTATCAGAAGACTGGTCTTTTCATCAAAAAAACCCCACAATTTGTGTATTTTATTACACTTCCTTTTACCACAAGTCACTAATTTCCTGAAATATGGATTTAGAACAGTGAATTTCAATCTCTTTAGATTTGCTGACTCATTGACAGTTGCAAAATTCACACAAAACAAATGAAAAGTCTCCCCCAAATGAAATACTTTTCTTATTTCCATTCCACAGATTGCTCACTAGTTGCTGGACCACATATTTATTACAGTGAAGAAAATGTGCCACATATTATCTGTGACTGAGAATCGGCAAGACTTCCTAGTAAAATACGATCTCAAAAGTAATTAGTGCAAAGAATGGCTATGCAATGACAAAAATTTCCATGCCAACAGACCCTCAAAACAGGCTCAATCGCCTGGTCTTTTGAATGTCATTTAGGGCCCTGGGAGGATGTTCAACATCACTTCCATTGGCTTATTTCTCCCAGGAGTGAAATTTTGCATCTTCATCAGGTATGACACGAGGGTTAATTATGAGACTGTGGCAAGCCTTCAAGTTTCTCTCCAGAGCTCAGGAAACTGGAGTGCTGTGACTTATTACTTTAATACTCAGCTGCTGTCATATCACTGTTCCCTTTGTGCTTCTGTTGCTATTATTTTATTTGTATCCATTAGTTATTACTACTATTATCCTTATGTACCCATATAGACCCTAATTTCTCTCTTTAAAAAATAACTGTCTTGCATGTTCTCCAAAAATATAACAGGAGATTTTCTTTGTGAACCTAAAAAACCCCTGTTATTTCAGTAAAACATGTCCTTATTGATATTTTATTCTATGTAACACCAAAACACCCCCAACTTCCCCAAAAAAACCCTTCTTAAAAATTTATGAACAGCCAGTGATATAAGCTGTCCTGTTACATCTTAATTAATGCAGAATGAATTTGTCAAAGATTATGCTTTTAAATAAATAAACAAATAAAAACAATACATTTTCTATGGACATATATGGTCCACATTTTTTCCTTGCATATGGAAATATGTATCTCCCTTTTGAAATCAAACAAAGGCCATAGGTCCTTGCAAGGAGTTGCTCTTATTTTGCTAAGGTTTTGGGTTTTTTCAGCTTTCTCTGTGAATCAAGACAAAACTTTTCAGGTGGAAAACTTAAGATCAGAGATGTAAATCCATATATGCAGCACATTATGTATGATTCAAAGCGTAGAGTTTGAGTTGAGTTTTCTTTCTTCAGATCTTCCCTCTGTCTCAGTTTGAGACAAGTTTAGGAGGAAAACACTCTGGAATGATCATCTTCCCTAAAGAAGGCAGGTTTTCGCACTCCCTCCCCCACCGATATGAAAGGAATTTCTTGGATGAAAGTGAAAAAATCCTGTTTATTTAACAAGCAGAGTGCCCACAGGGCACGTGAAAAAATGAATAACTGTTAAGGTATTAAACCTCCTCAATGTGGAGAAAGCTGGTGGATTTAGAGTCCTTTCTGTAGCTTGACTTCTCCTGAGGTCCAGGGCTGGGATGCGGTGTCCCCACGGTGTCCGATGATCTGGTTCTGAGATCACAGCCGACCAGTCCCAGGAGAAGCCACAGAAATCACCGGAGAAATGTTGTTACAGGACCAGGAAAAACTTCTTGCCTCAGCTAACAAAAAAGAAGCTAGCTAAAAATAGGAATGTACTCTCTCCTGCTGCAAGCAGAGCCAAGCAACATGGGGGAGGTGAGCTCACACCTCGCAGAGGAACTTCCCTCGGCTTCTCTCCCCCCTCTCCTGGACTCAGCTTAAAGCTACAGGACCCATTTCTGGGCAAAAAGCAGATGATAGGGGAATAAAGTATTATCATAAAATCATCCCAAGACATTTTCATTTTGTTGGAGTAAAATCTGTTCAGGTTTTCAAACACTGTACCCTAAACTTTGTAAGCCGTCTTAAAAAACATATACAAAAAATTTAAACTCCATGCTATTGCGTTTTCAAGAACCCACAGAAGTAAAACTCTAATAAAGGAAAGACATATGACCTGGTAGGATGGACACACTCAAGGCACTCTCAAGAAATTGACTTTGTATTAATTAGCCAGAGGATATTGTTACGGGATTTTTATTATTTTCATCAGAATTTTTTGGAAACTATTTTGTTACAAACATACTGACAGAAAATGGTAGTTTCCCTGAAGTACATTTTTTTGTGGGAACATACTGGATTGAACATAATTTTAATTGGTAAAATGATGTCAGTTTCAGCAGAACCAGTAGCCCTGTGCTGAATAAATTCAGGTCAAATCCAGAACTGAATACCTGCCTCAGTCAGAAGTCATACCCAAATTCAGCCATCTTGGTTATAGTGAGGCCTATTTCTTTTTTGAGGAGGAAGTAATGAAATTTCAGTCATTCCCACCAGAACTTCTCTACTTCATATAAGTAGTCTTTGGGAGAAAGGGAACAAAAGAAGCCTCTACAGACTTACTTTGAAGTCTCTTATCACAATCAGAATAACTTGGTTTTGTCATCTGAACTGTTTAACATCAGCAAGGCATTTTCTTGCTTTCTTTAAAAGAAGAATAACACAGCTATTTCAAAGGTTTCAGAAGTGCTTGAAACTATTTATACTATAGCTCTGTTTGATGGTTAGGGAAAATAATTTCCCATCTTCACCTCTTGCTCTCTTGCCAATATCTTATTTTTTCTTGTTTAAATATTTACATTAACTGAACAAACAATCTACGCTAGCTGATGTTTTGACCAGCTGTTTGATATGTGTACGGGTGAGCATGTAATTATGTATTTCATAATATTTTTTCATCATTACTATAATTATTTTAATTTAACTTTCATCTTTATTTCAATTATATTTAGTTACACACGTAAATGTAAGTGGTCCCTGGTCTTCAATAATTTGTTTTCCTCTATGTCTTCATAAACACTGTTTTTACATTGAGCTATCAAAACAAGCTCAGCATGTCATTTGTACTTTTAACAGATAGAATGTGCAGATGGTATTTCTCATGTGAATTTTATTTCAAATTCATGTGCTATTATTTTGTATTCCCTTTTTTATCTTTTTGCTATTTTTATGTGCAAAAAAAATTCTCAGTCAAGTTATCATGCTATCAAAATACTGCTTCCCTTCCCCTCCTTCCCTTTAATCTGACATATAGAGACCAGTGTAGGGAATTAATAGTTCTGACCACTCTTCTTCCACCAGTTTTCAATTCTGTGATTACCATTCTAGTCCATTCTTGAGAATTGTGCTTGATGACAGTCCAAGCAAATCTTCAAAAGGAATGCAGTGTAGTTTCTGCCTTAACTTTCTTCAAAATTCCCTAATACAACACCTTTTAATTATACAAATATGTTCTGAAATATTTTTATTTTAATTTTTTTTTTCTTTTTCAAGCTCAGTTTGCATTTCTGACCTTGAACACCAGTTAGTGGTCAGTAAATTGAGGACTCTTTCATCTGCCAGAAACAGGACTAACGCATGATTGTCCTAGTGCCACTAGAACATAGTCTAAGTACTACCGATGTTACTTTCTGGGTCTACTATTCAGCTTCTCAGGCTATTGGGCGGTGTTTTGGATGCTTGTAAACTTCTTCTGCTGTTCCTTAGGTAAGCATGTAAAATCCACCTTTTCTGTAGGTTAATTGTATAAAATCCATTCCCAAAGCTCACTATACTGATACTACACTCTGTTATATTTGGTGGCAGGAATGTCTAAGCATAGAGAACTGAAATATCATGTAACTGAGTGCTCCAATTTATTCTTGTCAGAACTCAAGTCCAAGAGCTGAGTCAATTCAATGCAAGGAAGGGGAGAGGGTTGCCTCTCTGGCTTTAAGAGTGTTTATGAAATGACTAATAGGAAGATTGCAGAAAGACAAAGAAACAGCAGAAAGGAAAGAAAGAAGACATAGGGGTGAAATAAGGTATCAACAACTGAGTACACACAGAAATCAGGAGGTAAGACATGAAGCAGCATAGTTTTGGAGTTCAAAGCTATCAATCTAGGAAACTGGAGGTTGTAAAGACTGGTTTTGCAATGGGGCATCAAACAGATACTAAATGTGATAGAATTTGAAAAATAAATTTAAAATTTATCGAATATTTTAAAATTTAACAAATCTAAATATTTTAATGAAAGGTTTTACTTGACATAAATTTTTTTATGGTATATTGAGGGGTTTTTTTTGTTGTTGTTTTGACTGTTTGGTTTGGTTTTGTTTTGGTTTTGGTTTTGTTTTCATTTTTTTGCATTGGAACTCATAGAAAACTCATGGAATCACAAATATAATTGGTTTAGGAAGGAGTAGGATATTATTTATTATGATTATCGTATTTTCTTAGGAGTTAATTCCATAGTAAAAGATGAATCTCCCACTAGGAAACAGGCAAATAGAATTCTGTATCTTATAAAAAAAAATTAGAAACAAGTTTGAAACAGAAGACAGCAATGCTTCTATATGAACAAAAGTTTGGAAGAATAAGTATTTAGAACTTGGCTTACGGAGCTAATTCAATCAAAGATGTAGCTGGGAATGATGTGTATCAATAAGAAATCAGAGCTGTTAATAGGGCAGCTCATCCATTATTGAAATTGATGTCTCAGAAATGTAAATAAAGACAACTAAAAATAAAGACTACTCAAATCCTCACAATTTAGTACATACTGACAGCATTCAACTACATGGGGTTGTTACAACGCTTTTCAGACTGGAAACACTTGAATTGGATTTGTGTTTGTTTGACACAGTACAATTTTTTAACACAGTACAATTTCAGGGAAATACATGCAATAGACACAGAAATCAAGGCCCATTTGCTGAATCAGATATATTGCCAATTGCCTCTTAAATCAATATCTGTATCCAAATAACAGAATTTTATTTTTCTATAAAAATAGGTTTTGTTTCCAAACATATATTTATAGAAGCCAGTAACTTTTTGCTGAATCAATACATTTTCATTTACATCAATACACTTATTTCTCAGCTCCAGATTTTTCAGTCAGAAGTACTTGCCAATCCAACGCATATTTCCAGACAACACATATCCATTCAAGCTAACCCAATACAGCTGCATCTGCTATTCTGCTATGAATAAATACAATGTTTTTCTATGGAATTGAATTCATATTATTGAAAACAACATACCTGAAGCTATCACACTTTACATTAAATCAGCATGGTGCAACTGCAACCAAGATTTGTCATTTATTTTTCAGCTTCTGCTGAATGCATACTCACATATTGAATAGGCAGTGTTTTGCTGGTCAAAACTTTGAGCGAGTTGAATATATATATTCAGGTATTTTCCAAGTGGAGCTCAAATGCTTGCAATAGTAATGGAAAACCAGGTCTCATTACTCAAGCAATTTTGCTTTGCTGTAACTTCCAATTCTTAGGACTGACAGGTGAAGGGCAAAAGATTCTGGAGACCAACTCCTCAAAATCTCATTACAATCTCCTTCTCTTCTCTACTTGCTAAGTGTAAGTTGCCAGTAGTGAAAAAGTGATTGTTTTGGGTACAGATCCAGAAAGGATGAATAGAGGTCCCTTTTATTTCTATTTACAGTGTGGATCACCAGAGAGAAACTTTATCCACAGGAAACTAGGGTTTTAATTTTTAATTTTTTTTACTTCAAAGTAAACATGAGGGTGTGAAGAGGTAATATACCTTGTTGTAGCTGACTTCCTGCATCAGCACTTTTTTTAGTATTCTTTCATGATTCCTACACTGATATTTCATTCTGTCTACCATGAAAACATTTTCTATTCAGTTCTGAAGATGAAAGAAAGGTGAGCACTTTTTCAGGCCAAGTCACTTATCAGTTATCTTTGTTGGTACAACATTGGTGTTTGAAGAAATATTTGGCAGTGCTACATATTTTGCCCTTCCCTCTCTCCTACAGAAGTTAAAAAACTGATGAAGAAAGAAGTATAGTAACAAAATTGCTTGTCTATGAACTCTTGTTGGGGTCTCCCTCCCTGCCATGTAGCCCTGGGAGAGGGGCCCTGAGGGGAGGCACGGGGTTTCCCTGCCCCTGGTCAGCCTCGTTCCCCATTGGTTGTTTGGTGTTCCCCTGCGCGGGCAGAAGGACCCTCGGGTCCCGTGATTGCCTCAGTTCCTCGGCAGAGCCCCGGCCATGCAGCTGGAGAAATAAACACCTCTGAAACATCTATCACGAATCTGTCCATATATACTTCTTTTCCACGGGACCCTGGTTTGATATATGCGTGTTACAGTAATCCCTGCTGTAACAAACTCTGTTTCCAATTAACAAATAATTAGGATGACTATTTTAAGCATATGTAGTATAATTAGAAAGAGAGCATTTTCTCTGTATAGTGTTTATCAAAAATGTTTTCATGCTGCTTAAAAGATTTTTATCTGACAGTGGTAAACAAAGTAAAACAAGAATAGTGACAGCTACAAAAGGAGAAATGGATTTCATGTTAGCTTTTACTCGCAATAAATTATTTTCTTTTCCTTAAGCCTAGGACCCACCAAGACTGACTGAGAAGACTTTTAGCAATTCAGTATAATAAGCCATGAAAATTTCCTCAAAATACTTGTATTGTAATAGATTTAAATATCAGTCACATATGCATGGACCTACTTCTATCTTTGCAGCCTTTCTATAGTGGAGAGTAACATCCAGGGAAAGAAACCCACAATTACGTTTTCAGATAAGGATTTATGTTTTCATTATAATGTTTGACCTTAGGCTGAAGATATTTGTTCAATACAATTTCTTATAACTACCATACCAAATGTAACCTTAATGATACTCCATGGTTCTGTGATGCAAATTATAATCTGCTCATGATTCCTATTTGGGCAAATGAAGCCTAATTAAGTCTTTTCTATTCAGGGAAACATTACACATATAAAGAGGATTTTTTTTTTAATTGGAAAAGCAAGGTCAATATAAACAATTAAAAAGAATTTGTTGCTGAGCACTCCGAAAATGTAATTTCAAATGCTTTTTATTGGATTCAATTTAGGTGTTCCCCACTGGTTAATTTTTGAAGCACATTTATGAGAACTGCAAACTTCACTGTGTCCTGAAATCTACTTCTTTATTAAATTTTAAAAGTGAACTAGACTTACTTTAATAAACTATTGCACATAGCCTTTTGCTCCATAAATAATTTTTTTTTTTCCTAGAATGATCTTTTCTGCATTTGACCTGAGTGTATATATTTGTCCGTAACAAATGTACACTGCATGGTAAGGATTGACAAAAAGTATTTTAAGGTACTGTCCAGAGAAAAATAGAGGTCTAACACTTCAATTTTGAGCAGTCTTTCTGAGGACCTTCATCTAATTTGCAAATATGTTCATAGATTGAATTTCATTGATAACTTCATTAAATCTCTTAGAATAATATTTATTTTCTCTCTCTATATATATATTATTTGGACTTTAGATAAAGCTTTTCTGTATCAAGATATAGCAACATTATGAAGTAGAGAAATGGAAGTCAGGAATCTAATATTCAACTTCCCTGAGTGGACTGCAACATAATCTGGACTGTGGAGGATTGCTACAATATGGTTACCAAAATATTAACAGAAATAATGACATTAAACGAACTGCCTTTTTTAAGTTTTGAGTTTTTAAAATTGTGTTTGCAACATATATAACATCGTAGTTATAAATGTTTATGCTAATGAAGGTTTCAACAACAGATTTTCTGATAGTGATTATAATGGCATTGTGGCTTTAGCACTTGTGAATAGTACAATTTATCTAAATTCATAAATCTAATAGTTACAAAACCCTTCAGTGATCTGTAATAGTCTCTTTCCCTCCCTTCACCCTATCCCCCATCCCTGTGACCTGATGGGCTACACACTGCAAATGTTGGAATTGTGTCAGAAAATGCCCCACCACTAAGGAAAAGACACTGACAAATAGGGGTTTTTTTAACTGTCCTCTATATAACCCCATTCAGAGAAGGCCTGCAGAAAAGCTTTCCTTTTCTTCCCTCCCTCCCTCCCTCTCTTCCTTCTGCCTTCATGTCCTCACATCCTTTTTTCTCTCTTTCTGTCATCTCCTCATTTTCTTTTTCTCTGTTTCACTCTGTCTTTCTCATGTGGTACCATCAGGAAGAAGGTTATGTTTATCAGATACTAAATAATGTCTTCTATATTCAAAGCCTTTGATATTAAGTCCATATGCATATATATAGTCAATATCCACATTGAATTTTACATATATTAATATGTAACATGTTAATATATTAATATATTTATATTCATATGTTAGCAGTTATCAATATTAATCAGTGCAGAGTTTGATTGCATGCATGGAAAACAGTTCCTAATTCTACTGGTAATACACAAGAAAAAAGTTGGAATGCAATTACTTATTTCAACATCTCATTTGCTCTTCCATGTTAAATAGGAAATTACTTGTGTAGATAGCAGTGACATATACTTACTACAGTTCTGAAAAGAAAAGCTTTAGCAATGGGAGATTGTGAGGGTATACTCCAGCCCTACCATGGTATTCTCTGCCTTAAAAAGTTCTAACCTTTCTACCTTTTATTCTGATTAATCTATGGATTCTTAACAGAAATCTTTGTTCCTTGTGGGTTTCCTGTGCGGCAGAAGTGATATTACACTAGGCAATATTTTAACATCAGAAATGAAGAAAAAGAAATGTACACATTTAAAAGGTAAACAGGTTTAGAACTTTTGAGGTATAAGTTCAGCTTCTTTGTAAGCAGTGATTTAGCCTTTTTAATCTATCTTTGTGCAAATCTGTTGCTTTGCATTCCAATTTCTCTACTGTTGATCTAAGCTTTTTAACAAGAAGTGGCTTACCTTGTATTGCCCTCTCCCCTTCTCTCCCTCCCGTCCACTCCCCCTTTCTTGCCTTCAGGCTTGTAAACACAGTTACAGCTTTCTTTGCCCTCTCCATCAGAGGAGGGGAAGTGATAGAGCAGATTGGTGGACACCTGGCAATAGCCAAGGTCAACCCATCACAATCACTGTCAGAGTAAAGGATTTCTCCTGTTCTATTTAATCTAAATATATCAATTTTAAACCATTACCCCTTGTTCTGTCACTACAGGTCTCTCTCAGTCTTTCTTATAAGATCCCTTTAAGTATTGAAAGGCTGCACCAAGTTCTCCCTGGGGCCTTCTCCCCTCCAGGCAGAACAGCCCCAACTCACTCAGCCTTTTTCCGTAGAAGAGGTGTTCTAGTCCTCTGAACTATCAAGTAGCGCAATCTGCAATTTCCAAATGTAAACTGGAAGCCGGGGTAAGGCTGAAGAGACTGAGACTGCGATAAGGCTGAAGTGAAGCTGCTATTTTTTCTTTTCATACCGTGAATTATCTCACTATAAGTTCAGCATAGTTAGGCACTTTTCTTCAAACAGCTGTCAAGAGCATTCATTGTAATTGAACTATTATCTTTCAGGTGATTTTTTTTTTGTAATTGATATTGAGAGATAATATCATTTGTCTCAAATACAAAGTCTAAAACTGAAAAGCAGTTAGTATTCATAAACATCAAATTTCATAGTAATTATCACAGAAATATTTTCTATCGTATGTTTTTAGGCTAAGGCTTGGAAATTTTGCTACCAGATGTGTATACATTTCTTATACATGCATTTGCTATATAGGTAGTGATAAGCTGGAGTTAAAAGGTAATCTCTGCCTCTTAACTGAACTTCACATGGCTAGAAATTGAAAAATGAAATTTTCTGTTCTGTGACAACAGCAACAACAACAACAACGAAAAAAGCAATTATAATTTCTACCCATGCAATATTTTACATAAATCTCATTATGGCATCTGGACAGCTATTACTCTGGTTATTCAAAAACCTTGATGAGCTCTCTTTTTAAAGATGATCTAGCGTCTATTTTTAGTATAGCACAAAAGCACACTTTCAGGATGTAATTTTAATATGTTGTTGTCGTTCCTTTCACATTTTTAGTACAAATCACTAAAAAACATGTGCCATGAGCCTCATCTCAAACCTATTTTAGTTAATGGAAAGAATCTCTCTGACTCTAATGGATTTGGACCCATTCCTTTTTCATTTGGATAGGTTGCTAAACTCATCCCTTTTTCAAGAGTTTTGGAAAAAGAAAATGTTTTCAAGACTGGGTCTGCATTTTATGTTTTGGTTTGCTTCTTTTGTTTTACTTCAAGGATGAATGGGAAAATGCCTTTCTGGGGAAATCTAGTGAGTGTTTTTCAGTTTCACTAGTATTTGGAAAGGTGATAGTTAAAGATATTCAATGAGTTCATGCTTGTATATATATATATACACAAATACAAAAGCTCACGAGCACATATGCATATGATTTGTCTAAGTCTTTATCATATGAAAGAAAGCATTACGTGTTCTTCTGTTCACCTCTAAGGAATGAACAGTATTAAAATTTCTAGAACACCCAATCATAGTTACTTTAGATATGCAGACTATCAATCTATAGTTATGAAAAAATTATTATATAATTATGACCGTATGCATATTACCCTGAAAGAAGTTAAGTCAGATCTCATGGAAATAGGAATAGGATACTAAACCTTCAGGGGAAAAAAAAAAAAGGCATAATTCATTGTGGTTCCTGGATAAGAACACCTATTTGAAACTTTCCAGAAACTCTTTATTTTTTCTGTATTTTATTTCAAAATGAAAAGGAAAATAGAATAATCCCTCTGAGATAGTTAAAAAGGTGTTTTGACAATGCAGCATATGCAACCAAGCCCTGCCAATGGCTGTCATATCAACATATGCCCAGTGTTTCCTTGGTACAAACTGTTCCTGGCAGCTGCAGGCAATGTTATTACTATTAGAGCCATTTTATATTTATGCCCTTACTTGTTTTGAAGTGCAAGTAGAACTGGTAAGTGATACAGAAAAATAATAATAAAGATTGTGTTTGCAAGAATGTGTAAGAAGCCTCTTTATTCCAATTACTCCTATGAGAAACATGCAAAATAACAGACTGAATAGCCCTGCTTCAGGCACTTTTCCACCTTAGGCCAGTGCTAGCATTCCAGAGGATGTGCTAGAAAATGAGAAGGGAATAAGTTCTGTCTCTCAGAGAACAGCATATTTAAAGAATGAAAATTCTAAAAAGGAGGTAAAAACACTGGTCATTCTAAGGGTAGAATGGCATCTCCACACACTGGGAAGGTCTAGATACTGAAGATACACTGAAAGGGTGTTAGCCATCAAGCTAACTGCATTCACTGACAGTTCTTCGGTAAACAAAAGTCTTTCAGCACCTACAAATGTTCATGACTAAAGACGGTCTGAATGTATACACAAGAAATACATCTGTGCTAAGAAGCTAGATGGAGGATTGGCTTTGTGGTAAAAACTACTGTGTTAGAAACTTCACAGTTCCTTTTGGGCTCCTTTTACTATTCCCATAGTAAGCATGCAAAAATCTCTAGACTGCTCTTGCACATTTCTACACACATGAAGGCAAGTGCCACAACCTAGAGTCAGACTAACCCTTATGCTCAAGGATCAGTTTTATTCATTTATTGAATTTGTTATGGGTGTAGAACTTGCTATTTATGCTGAATCATGGTATTATTTTGTAGAAAAATGCACCAATATTCATCAGGAAAGTAGCAAAGTAAAAAAATAGAATAAAAATTAAAACCATTTATAATCTCTTTCCAGGAAGAAAGCATCACTGAATTTTGTCTGTAGAGTAGCACGGATCTGTGTCTGTTTAGCAATTATCATATTTATAGTGTTGGAGTCTTCATTGATCCAGTTAATAATTAGTATTTAAACCAGCTCATTGATTTGGTGACAGTTGCCCAAAATACTTTTTATTATATTATTATTACTATATTTATTATTTATACTTAGATACTTTTTATTATGCTACCTGGTGATAGGTTATGTACTTCTAAGCAAGCAGTAGGAACAAAGGAAAATGACCTCAGTGGGAGAGCTGTAATTTCCTTGCAATGTGTTTGCATATGCTGCAGATGGTAGGGGAAAAAACCCAGCCAGCACATGCTGATAGATCTGCTGGAATGATATTGGTGCTATTCAGATCAGTAGATAAGACATTGGCCCTACACCCTAGATAGAGAGAATTCCTATCTCTATGCATTGTGATCCTATCTGTCTAGGTGGTATAAATTGCTGTATTCCATGTTTGACAGATATATGTATTTAAATGTGTTAGACTGTAAATGGCTCTGTAAGAAAAATTACTTTTCTGTCATAATCTGGTTTTCCTTATCAGCATTTTCTGGACCCTCCAAGGTCCACCTTAAAAGAATATATGAGGAAAAAAACCAGACACACTTGCAGTTTTAATGATAAAATTATAATGATTCAGATGAGGGATTTCAATGTTAATACAATGAATATTCTCAAGAAAGAAACAGATCTCAATTTTTCCATATCATGGCATCAGAGACCAGTCCAGGTGGAGAATGTGATGTGTTCTAAACATATAAGGTTATACCACACAAATGCTTGTGTGGATTATCTGCATTTGAGGAAACCAGTAAATTTTCTGGTTTTTGTTTAAAGCCAAGATTTGAGGAGATTCCTGTATAGTGTCACCAAAATAGCAGCGATGGCTGAGCTGAATTCTTGTGAGAAGGCACCTGGTGTCCCTGTCCTTCATCAGTCACTTTTCTTTCATTTTATTTCAACTTTTAGAAGAATGTTCCTTTTCTTTTATATCGCATAATTCTTCACTACTGACCAGAAATCAGGTGCAATAGGATTGAGTTAGTGTTCTAGCAGAAAACTACTACTTAAGATATGAATTTTTAAACTATTGTTGCTTTTTTCTGTGCTACTCTTTCCATTAGTTTGGATTTACATACTTCTACAGTGTATTTCAAAAGTTTTTTTAAAGACAAATACTGTGTTCAACAGTAATTTATGTAACAGCCATTAGAAATACGTCTTTATGACAAAGCTTTATCTAGTGGCTGTATTCTTGGTTTTAAGAACTTTCCAAAAATCAATGAAAACTTTAAAAAACTGTATTCATTACAATATTTCATGGGATATACAGGTAGAACAGCAGTGGTATTTTACACTGCCTGAAGTAGTGACTGAACTACCTAATATAACAACAGGTCAGGCATGCCATCAATGTTGTTCTGATGCTAATTTACCATAAGGGAAAGCAGATTACATGGAGCAGAGGGAACTACAGCTATTAAGGAGATACTGGTTTGCCTCAGAATCTAGAGTTTTTGTATTTTATACCCTATACTGCAAAGACTACAGCTTACAACATAGTGAAAATAAATTTAAGAAGCAAATTTTTGATGACAAATGTTAAGTTGGATCACAAAAAAAACCCCAAAACCAGAGGTACTCTATATTATATGATTTAAAAAGTTAAGCATGTGTATGCTGCATTTTTATAGCAATACAATACCAGAAGCAATACATGTATACAGAGAGAGATGAAAATAGATCCCTTGTCTTTTAGAAATGCTCAAATATTTCTGGAACTAAAATTGTTTAGGGGAAAATGTAATTGTTTAACATTAATAACTTAATACTGTAAAAAAATTAAATAGCATATTTATTATTCTAAAATTATTTATATTTATACATTCTTGCTTTAAAAGTAAGGAAATTTAATAATTCTCTCTTTTTTTAAAATAAAAACATATATGATACTCAGGATTAAAAAGCATCATTTAATTATTCTTCTTTAAAGACAAAGAAGTTTAGAAAGTCATTTTTTTACAATACATATTGATAAATTTTTAAAACAATACAGCTTATTTTAGCTCTGCTGAAAGCTTATAGGGATTTAACAAGTGCTGCACAGAAAAGTGATGCTTTGCTTGTTTTAGTTAAAAAATAACATCTGCCTTTGCCTTTCTAGCAACAGGATCTGTTCATATAACCATTGGAGCCAATTTAAGAAAAAGGCAGTCTGCCACTCATCGCTGTTTAAATCAATTTGTAGATGCTATTATCATGGGAACTAATCAATGTATGCATTTTCTTAAAATTGGCACCAGTGGCAGGCATCCAAAAACATATTTCAAATATCATTGTTGAGGATACACCATTGCTATTTTGAGTATTTTATATGTAAATACAGTAAAATAATTCACATCCAAAAAAGACTGAAAATTATTCATATGCTTTAAAGCTATTTGGAGAAACATTGACTGCAAATCTTCAATGAATCGTACACTGTTTAACAATGGACTCTTTTTAGAATGTAAAAGGTCTGCTGTACAAGTCCATAAATAAAATAGGTGCCTACCATTTGGAATGAATGATGACATGGCAGCCCCACAATGCTGAATAAAGTTATTGTAGTGGGCTGATGCTGGCTGCATGCCAGGCACCCACCAAAACCATTCTATCATTCCTCTCCACAGCTGGACAGGGGAGACAAAATATAACGAAGGGTTCATGAGTTAAGGACGGGGACAGATCTCACCAAATACTGTCATGGGCAAAACAGTCTAGATATTAATTGAATTTATTACTAACAAAATCAGAGCAGGATAATGAGACTGAAAATAAGCTCTTAAAAACACCTTCCCCTTGCCCCTCCCTCCTTCTCAGCTCCACCTTCTCCCCCAGAGGCACAGTGAAATAGGGAACGGGGATTATGGTCAGTTCATCACACGTTATTTCTCCTGCTGCTCAGGGAGAGGAGTTGTTCCCCTGCTGCATCGTGAGGTCCCTCCCACGGGAGACAGTTCTCCATGGACTTCTCCAACATGAGTCCATCTCATGAGCAACAGCTCTCTGTGACCTGATGCAACGTGAGTCCTCCAATGTGAGGCAACAGCACCCCTCAAACTGCTGCAATATTGGTCATTCTTGCACGGGGAGCAGTCCTCAGAGTCTGTCGCATTGCCAAGGATTGGTTCTGCCAGACACGGAGGAAGCTTCTGACAGCTTCTAAGAAAAGTCACCCCTGTAGCTCCCCTGTTACCAAATCTTAGCCATGCAAACCGAATACAGTTATTAACTCCCAAATGCTTAACAGCACTAGTATTCACAAAAACTTAGATTCTCTAAGTTATTCCATAGTTAAAAAGATCTCAGAGGATTCACAAAAACATATACTCCCCCAAGTTTACTTAGTGTTTGTCTTTTGCTGATTCCTGCTGCTCGTCTTCTGAAGTTGTGGCATTTGATAATGCTGTAAAGTTGGGATTAAAAAAACCCCAATTTTCTTCATTTAATTTAATCCTTTATTTCTCTAGCAATGCTGCTAGGATTTTTAAACTGTGCTCTGGAATTTAAGCATCTGTTTCATCCTCTATCCGATTTTTTGTGTTTTATAGACAGGACATGCAGTGTTTGTTCCCATTATTTTTTCTGCCTGTTTATCAAATGCTTCTTTTTTGGCACTTTATCAGAAGATGATTGTCTATCTTGATTACTGACCTAATACTGTAATCCATCAAGTTTTTACCTTCCTCTCCGTATTCTCAAAGTGCTTTTCAGCAGACAGTTAAAAAATGACAAGACTGGATTCTTGTGTTTAGAGAAGCTTTAATAATAATAATACTAACAACAAGAACAACTTTATAGGTAATGCAATTTTATCACCTGCTCATGGTCTTCTGAGAAAGCCATTTTTAGACATTTAAATAGAATGGAAAGAAGGGTTTTTTTCCAAATTTAACTTACTTAGGTGTGTCAGAGATAAAAACACCACCAGCAAAAGTTAACTGCTAGGCTATAGTCCATTCCACTTAATTTACACACTCAGCTGAAGCAGACTTCTTCAGGTGAGACATCAGACACACAAAGTTAATTTTGTAGCAAGTACACAAATCTCAGCTTCAAGTGAAGCAAAATAACTTTACATATATATTTAAATGTCAAGGATGTTGATCAGACTAATTGGCAATTTTAAATCTTTATTTTTAATCTATACGGTAGGAATTCCTCTTAAATTAACAAGAGGAAAAATACTGGAGGTGAAGAAGCCTGGATGCTGGTAGGAAATGAAAGGGGTAACAGCAAAGAGTGATTTAATGTCTACTAATCTGATATACTCCTCGAAGGAAAAAAAACCAGCCTAAAGTAGCATAGTGTCAAGATGAATTAAGTTAGAATAGTCTGAAAGACTTCACTGAGTTTAGAAGTCACTTGCTTTAATCAAGACTAATATATTGCTGATTAATTCCTTAATTGTAGGAGTTTTTGTAAGAGTAAGCCTATTAGTTCTGCATTTAGGAATGCCAAGTTAGCTCTTCTGAATATTTGTTTAGGAAGATAATTTTTTTTTTTCCTCCTAAGGTTTCCTTTGTGGAATATTTAAAAGTACTGAACCCCATTACAAAGTAAGATTCATTTCAGTAATATAATTTTTGTACGGATTCTAATAATTCAAGGTTAATATTGAAAGATTCAAAAGGGATTTACTATGTTTCAAAAAGCTCCAAATTTTATTCTTGGGTTTTAGGTGTAAATTTAAAGTATTTAATGAGAACTTGAGCTCATGAAGAATCTATCTTTCAAGAACAATCTTTCAGGGTAAAGAAAGAACTGAATAGATCAAATTGTTGCTTGATGTCCAGGAAGCAGAATACTGGAAAAATTGTCTAAACAGCATTCCATAATGGCAATTCCAGTGTAATTTTAAGAAGAAGAATAGAAATCTGTTATAGAAGTTATCAAGACTAAAAAAGAAGTAAAGGAGATAATATAAGAGATAAAAAGAATGAGAGGTGGTTTAACGCTCTTTAAAAAAACTATGACACATTAGAAGGTGATTCACACTTTGTTCAGGAACCAAAAATTATTTTAATGTATAGTTACACTAGGTTTGTCATTCCAAATGTTTAAGCACCTTACTCTGAGAGTACAGATAATGAACACATAGGTATATAGCTGGGTTGTCAGTGTATCCCCAAGCAATAGTACACAAAGAAGAAGAATACGCTTGCATGATTCATGGTCAGCAGGGTGCCAAAACCAGTCTCCTGAAAAATCTGACTAAGGAGACCTGCTGTCATCCTGGTAGATGCAATTGCTGAGCAGCAATGGCAACTTTTTGGGTGAAATGTTGGGAGATAGTGGCCATGTGACCAGTTAGGCGTGGGAATGGAAGACACAGAGGCAGATGACCTAGAAATATTCCTGTTAGATGATCTAAGTTATTGCAGTGTCACTTTTCCGTTTTGCTTTTAAAGTCACACTTATTGTCTTGCTGGTCATGGTTACCTTATGTAAACTTTGCAACAGAGTCTAAATATTATTTTACTGTATGTGATTATTTGAAAATAGCTGCTCAAATTCTCTTCTATCTGGTATTTCCAGACAGAAAGTGTGAACAGTTTTAAAAATATTTTCAAATTACTGATAAACACTGTCTTTACTGCTTATTTTAATTTCAGGTTTTTTGTTTATTCTACATCATTTCCCCTCAGCCTGTCTTACAAACTATATGACAGCCAGAGAAATGCTGAAACTGAAAACACAGAAATGTGAAGAGTTAAAAATTTTTATTCCCACCCGTCACTGATTCATTTTGGAAAATATTTGACTAGGTTCACGTTTGCAGATTTTGACTCCTTGAAGAAGCTTAACAGGGACACCAAGGGAAAAAGCCAGAGGTAAGCTAGAAACCAGTTTGGAAATGCTCCTAGAAATGTCTGTCCTGAGTACAGCTCTCCATCAGAATCTCCCAGCAACAACTGAAAACTTTATGAATAAATTACTGTAATGAGCAAGCAGAAATCTGTAGTGTTGAATTCGTTTCTTTAATACTGGAAATGCCTTTATTAGCCCAAGAGTGGATCTAATGTCAAATTTAATGTCAAATGAGTGCTATTAGAGTCACAGTTTTTGTAGCAGATTCAAGAATACTCATTTTCTTACAGTGTGTGCTGTAATATAGATGTTCTCTTCATATCTGTATTGAAAAATGTCTGTTGAGCATAAAACTTAGTGATGCATGCACATTTTAAAAGATGGCTTACTGTATTGTAGGTCTTATTGTGAGCATTTATGGTTACCCTATTTAGTTGAGAGAACTAATTATTCCTGATATTATCTACCTTTCTGGTAAAAAGACAAATACCCCTCAAACTTTTATGTAACAGTTCAGAGGAATGTGTTTTTTCACTTGTACTTGTCATGGCCCTGAGAGCACCACTAGGCCTGACTTACCCTGATAAGCCCCACAGGGGCTCCCTCCCACCCTGGAGAGAGCACAGGGCTCTGTTTCAGCCCAGCATGGAGCCAGCAGTCCCTGTCCCAGCCATTTTGCATGGATGTTGGTCTCCAGCCCTGTCTAAAATGTCAGCAAAGGAATTGCTGTGTTGGTTTGTGCTTCCAGCCTTGTCTGCAGTTAGTGAGTGTGTTTAGAGTGGTGATATGCATTCAGTCTTACTGCTGCTGGGACCTAGGGAGAGAGAATCTCAGCATCCTGGCTGTATGGGCCTGGAGGGTGAGAAAACCCCTTGGCTTGAGCATTGAGCAACTCTGGCTCCAGTGGGCCTGGAAGGAGCAATCCCATGTCCCCAAAGACCACTGTTTTCAGGTTTCTTGAACACAGCTGAAGTTTTACCTTTATCCATGTCATGTTGTTGCTGTCCTGACTTCACATATGAGTTTTAATTTCAGATATTTCATGCTATTTACCTGTTGGTGCAAATGACTGGGATTTCAATGTTTGGTTGAAAAAAGTGCTCGGTGATGGTAACGGGTGAACTGCCTGTCGCAATAGAGGTGCCTGTTCCTCCTGTGCCTCCTGCTCCCTTGCTTGCAGCCATTTGCAGACTTCCCTGCAGCCCTAAGATTTCACACACTTCTCCAAGACATCATAACACCTTTTAATGATGAAATTTTCCTCCTGCAGCATCCTCCTGTAAAAGGTAATACTTGGGAAAAGAAGAAAAATATCTTCATTTCAGAGAGCACATCTTCCAGCCTTTCAAAATAAAGATTTATTTTGTATCTTTGAGTTTTGCAAAATCTTGACCTGGCTGCACATTTGTATTCATGAATTTATTGTCTTGGTTTTTAAGCAGTGTGCTGCCATCAGACAGGAGATACTCCAGGGCCACTTGAATTTTAAAAAGCTGCATGTACTTATTTTTCTTACTGCATCAAGTGCATAAGACACATTTTAAAATCTTTCTTCGTTACAAAAGATTACATGGGATCTTTTTAGAAAACCACCACTGTCTGTGGTTGGTAGCAGCCTTAAAATATGTCCTGCCAGAGCCCAAAGGCTGAAAGATCCTTGTTGATAAATCCAGGTTTAGGCCTCAGTCATCCCAAAGGACAGGGGAGTAAAATGAGGTCTGACAGTGGCAGGAAGGGCATTCCAAACTCTCATCTAAATGAGTCAGTTTTTCTGACTTTTATTGAAGTTTCTTAATGCAATATGTACCAAACATAGGCCAACACAGAGAGGAACAAGTTTTTCACACAACAGTGTTTTACTTTGCTATCCAAATACATACTTGGAAATTTGGACTTCAGTTGCCAATTATCCCAGTAGCATCTGACTAACTTCCCTGTACTCCACACACACAGTATTGCTTCTTCCTGACACCATTCCAGTTGCTTGTCTTTCTGCTCAAACTTCTCTGAGAGTAAACACAGATATTCCTCATATCAATGTTAAACATTCTGTATTCAGCTTTATTTCCTTGCAGAAAATGTAGACGGTCCTGAAACTTATCTTCCTGATAAGTTTTTGCAAATGTGTCTCTGGAAGTCAGTGTAGCAGTGACATGACCACTACCAATTGTCTGCTGAATATGTGTAGAGGCAAGTGGAAGTATTTTTTTAGAAATCACTAGCAAGAATGAGATAGCTGGAGCACATTGTCAACACAGTTGTCTGACTCCAAACAGACACTGAAGCCTCCAAAGGGTAAAAATGTGGTTGGGTCAACTCCAGCAGGCACTTGCGCCTTACTATGGCATACAGTACAGGCACTAGCAAGCATGGCCACGCTCACATCAGGCATTGAATAAAGCGATTTTTGGCATGAACAGTAACTGGCAGTAGTTGTAACTTACATCTGCTCCTTTGAAATTAATTGTTGCTAAACTTCTATGTAAAAAGAAACATAAATGTTGCAAAACACTAATCACAAAGAAATAAAAGACTTTTCACTGGTTTTCAGATAACTCTTGACTTCATTCTGTCTGAAAGGAAATCAGTATTCAGGAGCACTTTGTTGCTAAATGTACTGTTACTAAAAGAGCTTTTGTGAGATGCCTTTCCTTTGAAAGTCAGGTAGAGAATCTTCTAAATTAAGTTATCAACTCCCCTATTTTTTTTTTCTAATGTTTTTAATTCCAGCCTATATTTTGTGATATTCTGGTTTAGACTTTTCCTGGTTTTGAAGATGTTATAAATAATAAGTTACAGTGAAAATGTAGTTCAAGAGTGTTTATGCAATATAGTTATATTATTTTACCTTTTCCTTTTTTCCTTATCTCAATGCTGATGATGACTTTGAACATCTAGTGTGGTTCATTTGCAGCTAGATGAGGCACTGTTAAATTATCCTGCTGCAATCACACAGAACTTACACAATAAGCATCTGACCATCTTTATCTTACATTTTTCACATTGGCCTATTTCTCAGCTTTTCAAATATCCAGAAACGCTATCTGATGACATTACACAGTGAATGTCACAAAAGAAAATAGAGAAATAGATTAGAACCTATGACTGCAAAGGTTATGTTAGGAGTATGCTGGAACAAGTCAACAGCTGTGATGGGAAAAAACAACATATCCCTACTCTTTTTATATTTTAAATTTCCTTTGATTCCATGAATTTCACTCTCTCGTAACTTCTATTAGAAATGCATAAACTTTTTGGTTAGTTTGTAACAATGTGGACCCAAACAACTGGGTACGACAGAATTTAATTTTGCTGCAGAAGATCCATTCCCCTGACACAGTGGCTGGGATCACCCAGTCAAAGCCAAAGTAAAGGTTAGGAAATACATCACAGTCAGCCTGGCAGGAGGCATTTGATAACACCACAAATAACATTGTCCTTGCAATGATTTAAAAACAGGAGGGAGGGTAAAATAATGAAACAGGAAGCTTTTTCAGAGCATGAGAACTCCTTCCAAGAAACACTTTTTTCACTTTTCTGCACCAATGCCTTTCCGTTATTAACTTTTTTTCCTGCTTAATGAATGCAGACTTTCTGGAGGAAAAGACAAACAAATAATAAGGCTTTCCAAAATGAAACCTCCTTGATGCTTTGAGTTAAAAGTAATTAGATTCTAAAACACAGTCTTCTCAGTCATGCACAGAGAGCGATATATATAAATTTATTTTGATAGCACTAACAGTGAGGTAAACAAAAAAACTGTAATGATAAAAAATGCTTTCCTTAAAAATGTTACTAATAGTAGCAATACAGGTCTTAAATACTACATTAGCAGTTCCACTGAGAAACCTAATGATTTTTCCAACTTATGTTTTAGAAAGATGGTCTTTTGTGAAGACAAAACTCAAGTTATGGGACATAGCAACAGACGCAGTGTGGTTCTGCTGGCCAGGGGAATATAAGAAATAACACTCTAGATTTAGGTAGAAATCACTGGTGTTGCAAGATCATTTAGACTGAAGAGTCAAAGATTGGGTTTCATGCCAGCCCTGTTGCTCCCTTTTTTGTTGTCAACTGTAGATTTTTAATCACACTACACAAGCAACTACCACTGAGTCAGATGACATTTTAATATATTTGCTTCATGGCATAGATTTGTTAACCTTGCTTTAAGGATAAGAAACCTTAAGGGAAGATCTTAAATAAAGGCTTTGGCATAATTTTTTGGCCATTTTAATTGAATTCTTGATATGAAATTTAGCCTTAACATTGCAGTGACATAGATATGTGCCTTTAATTAAATCAAAGCTTTCAATTTCTTCAGATGGCCATGAAAGACAAATACAGTTTCATGTGACTTATTTCCCAAAGTAGCAATACTGCTTGTTTCTCTCTGAGTTGCAAAAATAATATTACAGAGAACATCATGAATAATGCAAGAAGTCTGATTTAACACCAGGATTATTTCTGGCATTCAGTATCTGTGAATAGCATATTAATAGCATATATCAGTTTTTATGACTGAATGATAGAAATAACGAACTGGCACCAAGCCTTTGTGATTACTCGCCAAAAATGGGATCTGCTCACTAAATCGAATAAATTTCATGTCTAAGTTTAAGCAATTCACTGAGTTGGACTGCAGGCTAGAACATTGGCTTTTGCTTTATTTTCAACTGTTATGTGAATCTACATGAGACTGGTTATTGTGATGGTCATACAGAAGTAAAATGTTGGTAATTTAACAACTATGCACCGTGTAAATGTAAAATAAATGTATGCCATAAAAATGGCATGTGACGTGATGAATCCTGTAGGAGAAATAAAGCAATATTCTGTCTTTACCATCCCAACAACATCATTTTCAGGTAGTGGTTTAGCAGGGAGAACTCAAGTCTTGTAGAGCTGTTTCAGGTTTCTCAGCACTATAAATAACAAAAGAGATTACCAGAAGAGGAGCCCTGGAAAAGAAAATTTGCTGTTACTGTTTTTCCTTCAGTCCACACACATAATTGTCTTTCCTTGGCAGCAGCCAGCCTGGCTTTTCCTCTTGTACAGCAAGAGGACAAACCATCTCTGTTCTGCTGATCACTGCAGCCTGGTGCCCAGAGTACCAGAATAACTCCATCATTTATCCAGATCTGAAAGTGGTTAGAGGATAAAGCCAATATTCCTTAAATCCGTTAACTCCACCCCTTTTTAAAATCCTCTCTCAGCCATTCGCACCCAGCAAAGCTGAAATATGAGCCTGATTTGTAAAGACAGATACATATGGAAATGAAAACCTATTAGATCAAGGTGTTTTATGGCACTACAGTACTTTTCTCATAGAAAACAGGTGAACTACCAGTGAATTTTTGGAACTGAAGTTGAAAGTGTAGCAGATGCAGTTATCACAAATGTCACTTTGTCTGACACAACCTCTGCTTTGAATACTCTTTTCAAGCACTCTTCAGTCCTGAAATAGGATCATAAATGCAGAGATAAATCTTTTTAAAATGTAAAAGTTCCTACTAAACTCTGAAGCAAATACAAACATGAACACTGCAGTACAGATCAATAGATGCAAATAGCAAGTCTTAATTAGTAAGCTGTTGTGGCATTTGATTTTGTATCCTAGAAAGGAACTAATATCTCAACAGGAATTCCTATTTAGGACCCCTGTTATTATTAGCAGCTTTTAATGTCAGAGATTATATCTGCATCTGTATTAGGGTGACTTTTTTTTTCTGCAATCGTTTTTGCTGATTAAAGAAAGAAACAAAGACATAGCACTGCCTAGTCTTCTACCTTTACTCCCAAAATATTTAAATGGTGGGAATAATGAAATACACTGCAGCAACCTAGTCTGAAGGTCTTAGCATTGTTTCCCATCCCTGTGAAATATTTTGTTAGGCCATTTCTCTCTAAACCTGATTCCTGTTCCATTAGGCATAGATAAATAGCTGCTTTCAGCCACAACAAGCTAGTTTCACTAAGCACAACTATGGATTAAAATACTTCATGTGTTCTCCCAGTTATGCAAAGAAATCATGATTCTAAACAGAAAATGCCCCTGCTTTGTTTATTTGGTTCTTTTATTTTGCTTTTTTCATTTATGATGTTGTATTATAGTTACTGTAAACATTAGAATTTTTTCTTCTAAAAGGTGTTAGAAAATAAGAAGGCATTGTGTGCTTTAGTGGATTTTTACTTATGGGGAAAAGCCAAGAAGAACAAAGAATAAAACCTCCAGTGTATCTGAACTTGAAGAATATAATGTTGTGGGCAGCTTCTTATGACTGAAACCACAAAGTAGAAACCTTTGTTCTTTGATTTGCAGCTGAAATACTTTTTTCTGTCTGTTCCTTTGGGAAATAGGATGGAAATTGTAATTCTTCCCTGGCTAGTCCAGTTTCCAGTGGCCATTTTGTTGCAAGCTATATTTAATTTGCCTATGAGAGACTACATTCCCATTTTTCAAAATGTGAATAGGAGTCTCCTATACAGTGGAAAGCTGTAAGTGCAGTACCTTAAAGCTTATACCTGTAAAGTCCAGTCTAAAGGTCACTGTGCTGCCAGCACACACATATTTAAAATCTTTAGAACTCAGCTTTTGTTTTTCTTTCTTTTCTCAAAGATTGCAAAGGCCCCTTCTCTGAGATCCCTTCCTTCTTCTTAAGTCAGAGGTCTGTTCACTTTCTTCAATTGCTAATTGATTCTGACATTTCCTTTCAAGTTGTAATTGCTTTTTGTAGCTTTACACAGGTCCACCTTGCTTTTTTTTCAGGGGGTTATCATGGTTTAACCCCAGCCAGCAACTAAATACCACACAGCTACTTGCTTACCACCCTGCCACAGCATTGGGAGGACAATCAAAAAAGGGTAAAGCCCATGGGTTGAGATAAGAACAGTTTATTAATTGAAATTAATTAAAATTATAAGATAATAATGACCATATTAATAACAAACAATAACAATATCAATATCAATAATAATAATAAATAATAAACAATAACAATAATTAAGAATAATAGTAATGAAAAAAGAGACAACAAAAAGGGAGAGGAATAAAAGCCGAGACAGACATGTTATGCCCAAATCAATTGCTCACCACGCTGACTGATGCCCAGTCTGTCCCTGAGCATCAAACAGCCCCTTCTGAACAGCTTCCCCCAGTTAATATACTGAGCATGGCATTCTATGTTATGGAATATCCTTTTGGCCAGTTTGGGTCAGCTGTCCTGGCTTGGGCCCTTTCTGGCTTCTTGTGCAGCTCTGCACTAGCAGAGCATAATACACTAAAAAGTCCTTGACTTAAGGTAAGCATCACTAACTCAGCAACAACTAAAACATCAGTGTGTAATCAACATTATTGTCATCCTAAATCCAGCACTGAACCAGCTACGAGGAAGAAAATTAACTCTATCCCATGAAACCAGGAGGGGAAAAACAGAGAGAAATCCATCCAATATGTCCTCACAGTTGAAAGTACAAATCCAAAAGTGATGAGAATAGCAAGCCATTGCTACAAGATATATTCAGGTTCCAACAAAAATACTTCATAAAAGGAGACATAGGCTTCAGGGTGCTACTTGTCCTTTCATAGATCCCAATTTTAAACTTTGTACATTTCTGCACAGCCAAAAATCAGAACACTGATTTTCAACACTTAGGAGAGCTCTGCAAAAACTGTAGGAGTATCACTATGTGTTATACAAGTAAAATATGAGTCAATTATCTTAATTTTTATTATTATTATTATTTTAATTCCATGAGAAAAATATCTATAGATATTTATGAACATTCTATGTCCCTACATAACTACTGAGAATATTTAAGTTCCTCTCAGGTAAATTGTAAAAAGTCAGTTTTCACAACATGTTCAGCTCTTAATATTTTAGCAAGTATATTTTAAGCTTGTGATGCCATTTCCCAAACCATCCAAAAAGCTGTAAAACACTGTGGTATGTTTGGTTGTTGCCAGCAGCTGCTCTGTGTGGGAAACGTAGAATCTTATTTAATACCTCCTCAGAGATGGCAAACAGATGGTTTAATGCACTCTTGAAATGTTTGTGCTTGAGATTCAATTATTTTTGTTCAGTAAACAGCCTGTTACTACTTTCAGGATAAAATGATGTAACATTCCTGATCTTAAGGCCATAGACTAGCACAGGCTAACATTTAAACATTGTTATACAGTTTGATCAAAATTCTACTTTTGTTTAAGATTTCCAGAGCTCTGAGATCATTAAGTTCAACCTTTGAACATCATCATGTCAACTAGAACACAGTGCTAAATGCCAGAACCAGTCTTCATAAACACCTCAAGGGATGGTGACTCCACCACTTCCCTGAGCAGTCCATTCCAATTTTTAATCCCCCTTTTTGTGAAGAATTTCCTTCTAATATCTATCCTGAACCTTCCCTTGCACATTTTGAGACTATGTCCTCTTGTCCTGTTGCTGGTTGCCTGGGAGAAGAGGCCAAGCCCCACCTGGCTACAACTACCTTTCAGGTAGTTGTAAAGTGAAAAGGCCTCCCCTGAGCCTCCTTTTCTCCAGGGTAAACAACTCCCTCAGTTGCTCTTCAAAGGATTTCTTCTTCTTTCCTTTCCCTCCCCTGAGTGTCCTTCCTAGTAAGGAGCAGCATCTGATAAATATCCAGGGCCCAGCATGTTGCTCAACGTCACACTCAGGAACTGCCACAGCATTTTTTCTTCACATATTTTGTCACTTTAAGAGGGTCCTGTAGTTGTTCAGGGGTGAACTTCCAAGCCATTGTGGGAAGGAAGTCCACCAAAAATTTGCCCATGTTCTTACATTCCATGCCACTCAAGCCCATTCACCCTTAGAGGAGATCTCCAATTAGTCTCCCTAGAGATCTCTTTCTTGATTCTATACATGATGTAGACTGCACTGAGGAGACCTGGCAGACTTAGAGACAAGAACATGCTTTCCTTAACATCCAAAGGGAATTCAAAAGTCTCAAACGCTGTTGTGACAGGCCTGAAGGAGGAAAAAAAGGTGAAAGGTTGAGGAAAATCATCTTCCCCTGTTTCCTGCACAGGCTGGGTACAATTATTACTGAATTCCCAGAGGTAGCACTCAAGGCCAAGGCAGGAGAGCAACGCTGAACACACATTCTAGATGACCCTCATTGCCCTTTATGTTATCATGCCATAAAATTACATCAACAAAGCAATCCTGATCCCTCTCTCTTCAGGCACCTGAAAAGTGAGCCCTGAAAAAGAGTACTGTGATGGGCACATAGTGGATATACAGAAACATATAGGGGGTTAGGTACCACACCCACATGAACAGATCAAGCAACACTGTAACTTGAGGCTCTGTATCTAATAACAAATGCTTAGATCAAATTTATTTCCAAACCGCTCTGGGCAAATCTGTTGTTATCTCTACCCTTGGTGCCACAACACAGTGCCAATTACAGCTGTCATGTTTTAGGAGTGGTACTCCCCAGTTCAGTGCCCTCACTGACACTCTCCCAAAACAGACACTCATCACATGTTCCCCTGCCTTCTCTCTGTCTTCCTGCTCCAGGGATGGAGTTGAGAACCGGAGACACAAAAGGTGAAAATCACGGATTGAGACAAGAACAATTTACTGGAAACAGCAATGAAACGAGAAAACGAACAGTAACAGCAACAATATTAATAACAAGAGTGTATAAAGTGAGACTGATTTTACATACAAAATGCTCACTGAACCTGACACAATGTGGCGTGATCCCAGCCAGCAGCACCCCACTCCACTGCTCAGTCTGCCATGGTTGCTCCACTGGAAAGTGATATCCTTCTTGGAAGCCAGAGAAAGTCCTTTCCCCCACCCCAGCAATGACAAAACCTGGTTTCAAATAACCTCTTAGACATGCCCATAGCCACACCCCTTCATCTACTGCAAAAAATTAACTTTGTCCTGGATGAAACCAGGACAAACGTCTTATCTAAAACTGTCCTCTTTCATTATAAAGCTGTTATGCTTGTGCTATCACTATATGCTCTTGTAAAAATCTCCTTTTTAGCTTTTTTGTAACCCCTCTTTAGGTACTAGGCTGCTATAAGGTCTCCCTGGAGCCTTCTCTTCTCCAGGTAGAAGAAAACCCACTCTGCCTGTCTGCAGAGGAAAGGTGCTTCTTTGATCACTGTTGCCCTTCTCTGGACCCATGGTCTTCTTATGTTGGGGCACCCAAAGCTGAATGCAGTACTCCAGGTGGGTCTTGCCAAAGTGAGGGGCAGAATTAACTCCCTCATCCCTCTGGTCACACTCCTTTTTAATCATCATAGGATATGGTTGGCTTTCTGGTCTACAGGTGCACATTGTGTGGTCATGTCAAACTTCTCATCTGCCAAAGAGCATGTTGCCTATTCTGTTTGTTTCAATTTACTTTGGGAGGGAGGGTGAAGTAATTTGATTGTTCCAAAACAACGATAAACATGAAAATACTTTACATAAGTGCTTAGCACTCAGAAAAAAATCCCTAATAAAACATGAATTAGAATAAAGTAAGCATGAAATTTCAGATTTATTTGGAGAGAACACACAGCATTCAACCTTCTTTAAGCTACTTATTATAAATCATTTAATGGAAGTCCTATAAGTCTGTACATGAGTTGTATGTATAACTAACTCAGTGTGAGTATTTTCAGATTTAAGAAATAGCTAGAAAACACAGGACACATTCAAAGGACAATAAAGCAATGTTAATATAAATGTTCTTTTACTCCACTATATTTTTTCACTCAGTGGTCTACTTCTTTTTTAGAAACACGGTTATTTGCCTCAATGGTGGAAACAGGGAGTGTTGCTTTCTCCCAAGGTAGATACAAAATATGTCCTTTTTCAATCCATGCTCAGAATATCAGCACTGACTCACCAAAATCCTGTACCCAAGGCTCTGTTGGGTTATGACTTGAATAGGTAAAGAAAACGTTATCCTTTTTCTAGAAAAATTAAGAAAAAAAATCACTTACAGTAATGGGACTACCTCTTCTCTGAAAATCTAAAGACAGGGAAGATATTTTAAGAATACAGAGTTAAACATTGCACAAAATGTTGCTGTTTCTTTGTTATCGAATGAGAGAGCTAGGGAGATTGCAAAGGCATATGGTTTGGTATGAAATGAAAAATTTCATGGAACTTTTTATATCTTTAACTCTGATATAAAACTTTTTTCCTCCCTCCTCAGTCTCTTTTTGGAGGCTTAATGAAAATAAATTCAAATAAATAAAATTAAGAGAAGAAAATAAATAAATAAATAAAACCTCACCACATATTCTTTTCGCAGAAAACTCAGTGAAATTCCATCAGTTGGATCTGACAGTGGTTCATTATTTCATCTCTGTGTGGGTGGGTTTTGGTTATTTTTTTTCCCAAATGAATTTAGCTTTACTCTGTCCTTTGAAATTTTTTATGGGGAGTACCTAGAAGAAATTATAGTAAGACTCAAAATAAGAACAAGAATTAAAGGAATGAAATGAGAGAAGAAATAAAAATCTTAATTTCTATTGGAAACTTTTAGCTATAGTCTATTGGAAGAATATAGTTACTAACAAGAATTATTCTCCCTGTGAGTAAACAAAGAAGAGTATTTGTTATTGTTTACAATAGCATGTTCATTAGCTTATATAAACTAGAGACTTTATAAGCCTCTTCAAATCAAACATTTTTTACCAGGTATTTTAATTGCTGATGCCTAGGCAACCATGAAATAAATTACAAGTTGCCCTTGCATGATTTAAACCTGGTATGAGACTTGCCACAAACAAAAGAAATATTTCTCTGCTGGATTTCTTTCTGCATCATTTACTCCCTGCAGTTTAGAGCAGATTAATGTGTTCAGAGACTGATTGCCGTAATTACTCTGCCCTGCTGCTCTTCTATATTATGCAAACAAACGCACATGATGAAAGAGAGAAAACGGACAAGAATAGAGAGTCTTAGGCTCTCCTGATATACAACTTAAAACAACAGATCATGAATAAAAGCTGAAACTTTGAGCTAAACTTGAGTGCAGTTCACAAAGACGATACATATCATTAGTTCTTTTTACATGTTTGTTTCAATGACTTTTTATGTAAAAATTTTCCATTAAAATTGTTTTTTTAATTCATTCTCCTAATTTAGCAACTTTGGAACTGTGACAGATTTTCAGTGATGGTAAATGTTAAAGTTCTTTTGAAAAACTGCTTCCAAATATTTGTTTGCCACTAGCAATCATCAATGGAAATAATTCACTTATATTTCAGTTACAGGAAATGACCATCATAAATATTTTAGATTTGCTTTTTTATTCCAAAACAGAGTAAAATAAGATTTTTTTTTTAAATATGAAAGAAGACTGTAAAATGAATCTGGAAGTTTTGGATGATAATCTGATAATTCCTACCAGTAGCATGCGGACAATTTGTATACAGTATGTGTGTCTAAAATTTACACATTCATACACACTAATGAAATCACTCACACCTTTTTCTGACTACACTTTACCCCTCTAGCACACTGTAAGATATCTGGTCAAACAATCCCATTTCAGGAAAAAGGCTCAACCTGGTGACCTCCAGGGGTACCTTTTTCTACCAATGTTTTTGTGGCCTTACGAACCCAGCCTTCCCGGAAATGGAGAGAAACTTGCACTCTCTTCTGTAAAGCCACAATTCAAAACCATCATGTAAGTGTTCCTGCATTGGCCAAATGGGTTAAAATCTATTGCTGGTAATGGTTTACATAAATGTGATCGTTATGGCAGAGAAGTTGACAAAATGTATTTTTAGTACTGTGTTGTTTTTTTCTCCTCCCCTCCTATTTTTTTTTTTTAACTTTTGCTAATACTAATAAAGATATGAATAGAATGGGGATCACTGTACTTTCCTTTTCTTGTTGCTTCTACTTTTTTCCCTGGATAATTATCAAGAAGCGAGGTTTAGTGATTTTTTTGTAATCGATACTAAGTATCCTGTAATTGTAAATTCTCCTGTTTCTATTGTAGAGGAGACCTCCTTTTTAGGAGGACCTAAAAAGATCTCACAGCATTGACACTATATTAGGGACTAATTCCAAACTTACAAATGCCAGAAAAATCTCTTTCCTTCATTTCCCTTGCAAATACTTTTCACGATTATTATGCTCTGTCTCTGAAATGTCTACTAAGTACTGTTTTGTATTGAGCTTTGAAGTATTTTTTATTTCCATTACAGTAATGATCTTTTAAAAATTAATATACAATACTGTATATGTACATATATATTATATATTATGTATATAATAATACAAGTATTATAGAATGATGTAGATATATAGATACATAGACATATAGATATATAGATATAAATATAGAGCAAACGAAGAGATTAAATGTCATTCAAGAAAGAAAGAAAGAAAATTTTTAAAAAGTAAGACTTATCCTTGAAGCAGGATACTGAGAAATGGCAAACTTGCTTTTCTGCCACAAGGACTTGTGTGCTAAAGTCATTGGCAGTCAGCACGATCTCAGATAAGAATGCCTATCGTCCCTTATAGGATTAGAAGAACACTATGTCTGTTTTATCTATCTGCTTCCTTTGAAGGAAGCATATCTTACTTAAATTTGTCTCGTCTTTCTCATGCTTTAAACGCCAAGATCAGATTACCTTCTCATGTGTTTAAGTACATTTATGGAAAATGTGGCAAATTCAGCTAGAGCTTTCTACTGTATTTTTTAAATTATCTGATGATACTTATTTCATTATTGTACTAAGAAAATAATAATAAATTAAAAAATGGATAGAAGCACTACAAGCAAGCAAAAAAAAATAAACCAAAAAATAAACCACAACTACAAAAACAAACCTAAAACCCAGAAACCAAACATAAACAAATAAACAAAATAAAAATCAAACCAAAGACAAGTACAGAGTTTCTATGAGGTTGTCAGTCTGATGAATGTGGCTCACTCTGTAAATGCGAAATGAATATTTGGGGGACAGGTCTGAGGAAAACCATCTGTTCTCAGAAATCCATAGATATTGCAGGGCTAGAATGATTCTAGAAGATATTTTCAAAGGTGAAAGCCATATAATCCAGTGGCCAATAAAAGCATTGAATAAATGAACTGGACTTATTTTGCCTGTTCTGTTTTCTCTGCTTCATAGCCCAAATTCTATCTGCACATAAAAATAACCCTTTTTATCTTTTTCAGTATCTGTCACTAGGAAGCTTGCTATTCAAAGTTCACCTATCATGAAACTTGCATCTCAACCAGAGTAACATTATGTTCAATCAGACTGCAAACAGGTTCATGTGAGTTCAGTTAATTTGCAAACAAATGCTAGAATTAAATTTTTCAGGTTTTATGTGCTTTTGGATATTGTTACTATGGTTACTAAAACTGTAGCATGGTTTTTATGGTTATGAAAATCCAAATTTTATTGCATTAAGCTTCCACTTAAGGCAAGCTCTTCGCAGTGAATCAGGCTGGAACAATACCTTGTTTATACCACTGAGGTCTTCCCTCCTTTCTCTGACCTCCATCTCAGGCTGTCCTGCCATTCTTGCAGTCATACTCATGACTCATCTATGTTAATCATTTGTTTCTCTTGGCTTGGGAAACATTTATGTGTGTTCTGTCTTGTACCAGAACTTTTCACCCTTGATTGTATTATCACTTAGTAAAGGTGAATCAGTTCAGCAGGGAGATGTTCAGAAGTCATTTCTTCCTTGCCTTTATCTATTAATTACAGCCTGCCATCTCAGATTTTGTAAGTGACAGCGTGAAAGATCCCAGTCTGTTCTAGTGCATCCTTAAACAAATTTTACTTCACCAGCAGTTAAAAAGCTCACATAGGATGCTGGAGCATCAGGAAATATTTTCTTCTGAATTCTATTTATGAGGGCTTAAACCATTACAGTTCAAATTCATACTTTAACAAATTTAGACTGATATTCACATTCTCACTTATGACTTCTCAGATGACTAACAAGGAAAACAGTCTCAAACTATCTTTCATATTTAATGAACTAGATGTGCATACCTGCTCCATTACACTATAATGAAGCCCTATTCTTTGATGAAGACCAGAAACAAGGGAAATTTAGCTTATTTAAGTGAATGGTGAAAGCAGAATTTCAGAAAAATGCTTTCCTCTTTCAGTTTAGCAAGCTTATTTATGCCCATTACTGTGAATAATGATGTCCCTTTACTTTCCTTCAGTAAGTAAAGGACAAGAAATTTTACAATTTTATGCCAAACTAAAATATTGATGGAAGGAATTGTAGACCTGAACATCACAATGCCTACACTTCTTTCTTGGATACCTTCCTATCTCTTTTTCCTTAAGAAGATAGTAAGTACAATTACTGTTTGCCTTTTACCAAAGTTGAATAAAATGGTAGAAGTCAAGTCCAGATACAAATCACTGGATATTGACAACCACCTGTTATGGTTTGACTGCAGTCAACAACTAAGCCTCACAGAGCTGCTCACTCCCCCTCCCCCACTGCGACTGGGCAGATCATAAGAAGGGTAAAAGTGAGAAAACTTGTGGGTTAAAATAAAAATCACGCGTAATGGTGGTGACTTAGGAAGACAGACATCACTCCGAATGTCGCCTCCTTCCTCCTTCTTCCCCCAGCGTTATGTGCTGAGCTTGAGGCCGTATGGTGTGGGATATCCCTCTGAACAGTTGGGGTCACCTGTCTCAGTTGTGTCCCCCCACAAATTCACTGTGCACCCCCAGCCTGTGCTGGTGGGCTGGGGTGAGAAGCAGAAATGGACTTGGCTCCATGTAAACACTGGTTAGTAAAAGCTAAAGCATCCCTGTGTCATCAACACTGTTTCCAACACTATCTAAAACACAGACCATAGAGCTACTTGGAAGAAAATTTGTTGTATCCAAGCCAAAACCAGCCCACCACTACCTACCCTTGCCTTTACCTTAGATTTATCACAGCAGGGCAGATCATATATTTGTACCTTAACCAGGGGAAACACTCTGCTGCTGTTTTTTGAGACCGCTGCTTTCTTTGGAACCCTGAAAACTATGTGCAGGTATTGCATCAAAGGAAAAGACCCTACATTAAGTTAAAAAGTATACAGAACAGAAAAGGATAGAAATGTCTCTAAATAAACCTGAAATTAACTAAAGAAAAACAAAGAAACAAAAACTCCTGCAAGAAAACTTCAAGTGAAACTAGTAACCAATGGCACACTTTTCAAAGTGAACATCTAGTTTTGACTTTTTCTTTCCTTTTTTTTTTTCCGAAGGCATGGATGGACAATTCCCTATCAAAACAAATCTTTGCTCTAAGTAACAGACCTAATAGTGTGGTCTTTAAAACCAATTTGGAAACTGCTCTACTGACCACTTTAATTTTCATTCACACTTTGTGCTAGGAGTCAATAACTGATAACTTTGTTAAGAATACATCAGTGTAATCAGGTAAAAATACTGAAAGCCTGAAAAATAGAAAAAAGTATATTAGCCAGTTGCTCAGCTGCTATACTTGCTAAATAATGAATCCAGCTTAGCCAGAAGGTAAATATCACCTGATTTTCCATTATTTAAATAACTTACCATGAAATCTAGCTCGGTGGGTGTTTGATTTTCTTTTTCTATAAATATATCTCTCTTTTGAACTATTTGAATTTTATATAGTCTCATTAAAAAAAAAAAGGCTATTTAAAGCTAATAATTACTTAATTCAATTTTGAGGTTTTTATTCAATCCAAAAGGACTGGGTGAAGGACTCAACCTTGGATTTTACAAACAGCTGTTGTCGTTTTAACCAATTTCATATTTGCAATCTTCACCTCCTTTTGTGCTTGCCTCTGATAACAAATATTTTCCCTGAACTGATCATAAGATTTATCACCATATCTTTAGTTACTATCCCTGTTAACATTTCTATTTTATTATGTATGAAACAGAACAGCAAAATTTTGTCTAGTGACATAATATTAAGTATTTGGTCAAGAATGATTCCCGGGCAGTTAAACAAAGCATCATGACAAATGATGAAGAAATAACAAAATCTCAGCCATGGAGGGCTTTTTTTGGAGAAGTCACAATTAGTTGATTATTTCATCACCTTTTTTTTCCCCTTAACACCTGTGACCAGATCCAGCATGAATACCTCCTGTGTCTTGGTAGAAAAGGATGATATTGCATAGTCTTGTTGCTTCTAATTTTCTGGATTTGGTCTTGGAAATACTTTGTTGCACCTCCCAGAATCTACAAATGTTGCCTTGTGAGAATCAAACTGACTTTTTAATATGAAAAACATTTGCTGCTAATCTCAGAAATGTCAGTGATGAGTGCCTGTATACCTGGAAAGCTGCAAAGAAACAACAAACACGTTATCATGAGGGGATAACTGTTCTCTCCTTGAAATGCCTTATGTAGAATAATCAATATCTTGTTAAACGAATATATTTTTCTCAATTTTCTTCTCTCATTTATGTGTATACACAGAGGGAGGATTAATTCACATAAACTCTTTCTAATGTAAATTATTTTCTGTGCTTTCTATTCTTTGGTCTTTTACCTAAACTAAAATCAGGTTTACCGGCTGTGGAATAGAATGTAGCTTTGCTTAATGATACAATAGCTAATCCATATACCTTTTTTTTAAAATTGCTTTCACATAATTTTTTAACCCCAGGCAGGTTAAAAGTAATGTGCTTTTAAAAGCATTCACTATTTAATTATAGGACATTTTTTTAAAACTTTTTATTGCTGTTAAATGTGTCTTCTTAAGATATCTCAATGCTATTTTGATCTCCCATTAAATTATTTTCATTTATTCAGACAGTTTTACTTTCATTATAACAAATTTATGAATTAATAGAACATGACTCAACAGTGCTTCAGCATCCTGTAAATGTTAAAGAGGTTTAATATGTTCCTGACAAAGACACATCACCTTGAAGTAAATCAGACTTTATCAACTCAACTTTTTTTACCTTATTGGCCTCTTAAAAAGAGAATAAACAAGGGGGAATTCTTTTCTATGACTTTTCAGTAAATCCCCTCTAGTCAATGCCGGATAAAAATCAAAATGCTTAATTATAAAACTTCTAAAAATGATGGGTTTTAGAAATATATACGTTAACAGTCTTTGCACGGGAACCGGTGAAACACTGTTTTGTCTTATATTCATTTATGATTCTGCATATGTACTTTAATTAAAATTTGTAACTACCCAACACTTAGTAGAAGCTCCTTCAAACTTAAAACTTTAGCTTCCTGGTGATAATTTCTGTGTTTATTCCCATATTAGCCTACAGTTATTTTGCATTAGTTTAATATTCCTTGTTTGTTAGAAATTTATTAATGTACTGTCTTCTTTTAGTTTAAATCCTTCTTTTTGTGGTATCTTTTAGATGCTTAAATATTTACTCAGGTATTTAGAAAATTGTGTTTCCTTTTGTCTGATCTTACTCTACATGAAAGATTGTTATCTTCCAACCTACATTCAGTTTTCTGTGACCCACCACTTAATTTGCTGTATCAGTGCTACCTGGACATTATTCCTTTCATGAACAACAAAAGTACCTTTACATTAGATCATAATTATTCTAATTTTCTAAAATGCTGTGAGCATCAAGCAGCTTAATACTATGAATCTTATTTGCTCAGAGGCCAAATAGTCATCTGTTTTCATCTTCCTGTTTATAAATGCTGTATTCCTATTCCTTTATGAAATACTTTGGGTTTTATTTTTCTAACTGGTGAGTTTTGCAGCATATCAAACAACACTAAAAAGGCTAGTCCATACGGAATTTTGTGATGCAAGAAAACAGGGTGATTTAAATTTTTTCCATCAAATGCTATAAAATATATCTCCCCCAGGGTATAAGGAATGAGATGACTAAAATATTTTTTACAGTTTAAGAGGTGGCAATATAGGAAAGGGTAACAGCAGTGTTTCAGAAAAGCTACAAAACGTTCTATAGCTGAAAAACACTGACTTAAATATTACCTAAATTTCACATGCTGCTTGCACAATTTATATGCTGCTACTGTACTCCACAATTGAGAACTTACAGGATTTTATACCAAATTTGATTTTTTTTAATCTACTTGCTTTTACCCAACTGCCAGAACACCCTCTTTTTATATGCTCTGAATCTATATATATCCAATAAAAGAACCTTTTATATATAAATCCTCCTTCAAATAGAAAATTTTTGTAACACTATGCTTTCCTGAGTACAAAATTATCACTTTACAGGTTTAAAATCCATCAGAAGTCATAGACTGTTTAGACGGAAGCAGTGCTTGTGACAGCGAATACATGCAGACTGGAAAAGTAGGGACAGGATGTCCCACTATAGGTACTCCATGGCAATTGACTTGTAGTCTCTTTCCCCATAAAATTTGAAGAATGACTGCTACAGATTACCAATTTCACATCCTTTTCCTTCATAAACAACTAATGATAACATATTTAATGCTTCTGAGTAAGAAACTCAGTACAAATTATAACCAGAAATTTCTGTATTCATGATTAAGCCAACATGCTTAGTCATTATTATTTTCTTTCCCAAGAAAGATCTGGGTTTTGCTCACTAAATTTCATTCTTTCAAAAAAAAAAATTTCTTCTAATAACTGAATTTAGATTAACTTCAGAAAAATCTTTAACACCCCTTTCCAAAATTTTTTCTTTGCATACAATCTTTTTGACAGAAAATATCTGTCATTCAATAAGTCATTCAACAAGATTTATTTGCTTTCCAAAATGTGAGATAAAAAGGGCCTGCTGGAATGAAGATAGATATAAATATTAGTAAAAAGAAAAGGATTAAGGGTTTTTTTTTGTTTGTTTGTTTGTTTTTTTAATTAACAGCATTTTTAAAAGTGTTAGGTTTTGGAGTACTCTTGTATTTGAATAAATAGATTTTGTTAATCTTTGAACTTTATATGAAAATTCTCCTGATTTTTCTTAAGTTTAATAATGTCTTCTGTCATTGAAATTATTGTTTTAGGCTTGCACTCTATATTGCCTACTTTTATTTTTAATCTTTTCTCCTCTTTATTTATTCTTTCTATTTATGAGAGTCAGGTAATTCAAAAGTTTAAATTGTTTTTATCCAGAAGTTACAGTTAAAGAATTATCTCCAAGGTAAAATACAAACTTGATATTAATATGAACTTCTCTTGTTTATTTTTTACTGTGTTTCTTATTCTATTTAAGAAATACTGTTGTCTTTCAAACTACACATACTATGTACATAATTGCACTACATATCAAAATACCTGAGAGAGAAGAGAGAAACATGTAAATGAATTTTGTGTGCTTGCTGGCTACAGTTGGGCCAAGATCCTTACAAAATTATCAAAGATGGTTCAGCTGGAAAACTAGAATGAGGTTCAGTATAGACTGAAATGATATAAAAAATACAAGTATCACCCTACCAGATTTAAGACAGTGAAACTACTTTTGTGATATCTGCCCTTAGCTTTAATACATATAAAGTTTGTGTGTTTTTATTGTTTGATCTAACCTAGTAGAAGTTTGGTAACACTGCAAAACATTGCTTTTAAAGAAAACTTTCCAAAGATACAGGAAAAGTCAAAAGATGGTCATTACACACTTTGCAACCCACGTTTCCTCATTTCTTTCCATGGGTAAGGATCCTGATCCTTATTAAATCTCCATTAGAACAACTGAATATTGCTGTAGATTTTTTTTTTTTTTCTAATCTAACACTAACAGTAAGCATATAGTGACTTAATGGCTCTGGACTTTTCATAATCACTTTTTCAAAGAGATAGTATACTTGAGTGTAGTGTATCTAAATAAAACCCTATATAGTTGGTGATCTGCCCTTATGGTGAAGCCATGTAAATGAGATTAAGTTAAGTCTGAATACAAGCCTCCACTGATGGCTGGAGGACAGCACTTTAGGAGTGCATCAATGCACCTGTTTTCCTTTTGGAAACAGGATGGGAACCTCTTTGGCCACAGCTGAAAATTATGTCTTATTCATGGTACAGCTATACATATAGCATAAGATGATCTGCAGGTACCTTCCTGGGCCTGATGTGGCTCCATGAGAAGTCAGTTAAAAAAATTCCAGTGACTATGAATGACACTTGAGAGTGAGTTTCCCACTCAGACAAGTATGCAAAGTATCTGTTTTTCCACCAGTTCTGATTCTCTCAAGAGCCGTATACACATCATGCCTTTTCCAATGTTTTTGTCAGACTGTAAGATTACATTACCAAATGAAAAATTGACTCCTCTGGTGTAAAACCAGTAAGTGACAGCATAATTCCAGCTTTGTGATGTAAGATGAGAACTCTACAGAGCAGGTCAGAAATGTGATTACACGAAGAAACTCACTGAAGATCTTTTAAATTAAGCTTTTCAAACGTCATAATCTGACATAAATTTATAAGACCAGGTTTAGTATAGATGAAAATATTTTTATTTTAGCTCAGCTCTTTTGAATCAAGAACAGATGCTGTTGTATGGTTTGTTTTTTAACTTGGCATAGTTCTGAAATGATAGATGTGCACTGTTGTGCTGAGTTGCACCAATAGCTGTGTTTATGCTCAGTGTCATATTCAGAGACACTTGAGAACATGCAGAAGACAGTTTCATATGTGTAACAATGACAAAAAAGTGTGTTTAGCTACATCAGGAACAGCAGAACTGGAAAGGGGCTGCTTCCATCTCTGTGATTCAGGTGAATATCTTCATTAGAGTTGGCAATGTTATAATGTCAGATATAAACATCCCTCTGA
Organism: Corvus kubaryi; assembly: GCF_017639235.1. Classification (NCBI taxonomy): domain Eukaryota; kingdom Metazoa; phylum Chordata; class Aves; order Passeriformes; family Corvidae; genus Corvus; species Corvus kubaryi. The sequence continues at coordinate 19,502,143 of NW_024580667.1, read as the reverse complement.
GAGGTTGTATGACTCTTGAGCATTCAACAGAGTGTGCTTACCTATACAGCTGGCTCACACTTGAATTTGCATCTTCGTCCTATGAAAATTTCAAATTCATTGGTTCAGCAGAGCGAATGCTCTGTGCTGGTGTCTGTTTCTCAATAACTTCTCTTTCCTGAGAAAAGAAGAAAGCATATGGGCTAGATTATTCCACCTTAATATGTTCTTTTATTCAAGTTAAACATTTGGTGTTCTGCCATTTCAGACATCAATGTCCCCTGAGTGAGTTTGATTGTCCTTTCAGACAGCTCTGGGTATTTCAGGTGCCTTTTAATAATGGATAAAAATGTGTGAACTACTTTCTGCAATGGGGCATGACAAATAGAGTAACTTCTGACAAGCTATGACAATGTACAACATATCATCTGTTCCTTGCGCTCAAGTAAAAATCTGCATCCCTACAGAGAGGCAAGTTAGATACCTGGCAATAGCTGCCTATGTGCAAGACAGTTGGTAAATATTCTGTGATATAAAACACGTTAGTGGTGGAAGAAGAATGACCTATTATATATTTATTGTAGACTAGAATATATAGAGACATATCTAGTAGTTTGGCAGCATACAGCCATGATAATTTGTGTTATTATTAAAGCTTGTTTGTGTATCAATGAAGACTGTATTAAGTCTTCCATAATAATTGCTTATGTATGAGCTTTGCTGTGTTAATATGAAGTGATCACGATATTAGGATTAAAATAAAAAGGGAAAAAAATTCTGACACTGTTGAAAAGTGTATAAAAATTTTGAAAGCTAGATTGCATGTAAGAATTCTACATGAATGGATTAATCCTAAAAGCCACAGTTAAGATTTATTTTATTTTTTCCAGTCCTAATTGACTACAAATATCTATTTCTTTTCAGATTAGTTAGCATTTGTAAAGTAATGCTGCATGTGAATTTGCAAAACAGGTTGTCTCCTGTACAAAACCAGAATATACATATGTGTATAAGTAAAAATGAGTAGAATATTTTCAGAACTAAAAGATATGAATACTTTTCATAAATCTTGACCATTTTTGTTTTCTGCATTCATTGTGAAACTATTCAGAAGAAAACTGAAAAACTTTACATAAGACTACACTTTTGTGAAAACTACTTTTTAAATTACATCTAAACAGATATGCTATTAGATATTCTTGATTTTAGGGGAAGGAATTAAAAATTGCTCCTCAAAGTTTTTAGAAGAGGTATTTCATACCTTTTTCCTATGATTGGCTTTATTTGTCTGATTTATTGAATACTAGTTAGCAAACTATGCTCAGATTTTTATGTCTTTGACAGAGCTGATTTGATACAGTAGGTAAATAAATAAAGCTCCATACTTTGCAACTAGAGCTATTTAAAATGTCAGAATGCAGTCAATGGTTCTCAGGATTTAGCCTGCCTATAAAATAATTTGGAAGCATGTTTTTTGTTGTTTTCTCTGGTGATACATTTGTTATTCTTTAGGGTTAAGAATGGATTCTTCATTTCAATAGCTATTTTTAGTGTTCTTTATATTATTGATCACCAAAGGCACCTTCAGTTTTAAATCCTCATTTACTTTATATTTAAGGGTCCTAAGCCATTAATGACTCAGGAGATAACTAATGCACGATGTTTGCATTAGTCTCCAAGAAATAGAACTAGTTTATATTGAAGTAGCTTATTTTAACTTACTGGACAGAGATTTATTTGGCTTTTCCTGTTCTTTTCTGAAAAAAAACCCACAAAAACCAAAAAACCCAACAACTTACAAATATATAAATCAGTTCTTGAAGATCAGACAAAAGACAAGAAAACAGTTACATTTCCCTAAAAAATATTTCTGGTTTTTTTTTTTTTTTTTCTTAAATGCAGAGTTCACTTCTTGAAATTAAGGTATACATAGTAAAATTTATACTGGAGATACTTCAGAATGATTTGAAAAGAAGCCTTTAGAATGCACTGTGTTTTGATATGATGCGTTATCCTTCTTTCACCAATCATGCTATCTATCTGCATTCAGTTTCTTCAGTCTTCATGTCTGCTATAATAAGATATTGCAGAATGAATACAAGCTGTCCACTCTATTTTTCATCTATTTTTAATAAAGTAAAAAAGAGGAATAAAAATTATAATGGTAAGTATTTTGAAATTGTGTTTTAGAATACAGGTTTTCCTATGTCAAGAGGTAGTCTTCCATCCTGTCTAATTAATTCAATTTTGCTTTTTAAGCAGCATATCCATGCTCCGGCTTCTATGCTTTTCAAATCTCTTGAAGCATCTACAACAAAAAATTTCCAGATGATCTTATGGGCTGTGGTCTAGCTCAGATCCTCAGATCAGATGCTAGCAGCTTCATTTGAGCAAAATTTTTTCCCATTTATTTCCACTTCTGTGAGTAATATCTATTCTTCTCTTGCTATACTAAGTCTGATCAGATTTTAACTCAAAGCTTGTCATTCTTTTCTAGGTGGCTTTTGGTAATGCTTATTGATGCATTTATCTTGTGAGCTATTAAATGTTTCCCTCCTCTTTTATAAGGGTAATTGCACAGATTTTCCAATCTGGCTGCTCTTCAAGACATTAAGAGTGACCTCTGGTTCAAGGAGGAAACACAGGCTGTAAGTAGGAAAATACAGTTTTAATTAGTGTATCTATAACTCCGGCCACAAGACTAATAATTAAATCAGTCTGATCCAATCACTATTTAGATCAGATTCAGATTTTATAGTTTGCTGTGTAATACTGTAACAATCTTATTTCTTTTAAGCATCTAAATAGCATAAGTGAAATCCTGTGTTCATTGTACTGTGAGAGAGCACTAGGAATGTTGTTAAATGCTTGGTGTTGTACAGCAGGATGAAAAGGGGTGTGTTTGACAGTCTCGGAGTCTTTTAGAGGTTCCATCACTATTTGCCAAGGTGGAGTTTAGGTGGGAAAACAACACCAGCATCACACTTTCCAGCCATACATAACCAGGAAATAGTCATCAGGATGGGATTTTTTTATAGCTGCACAGTGATTTCTGTCCAAAGATTTCTATTACAGCTCTCATGCATGTGCATTCATCTGCACACATATCCACACATCTGATCAATCCTGCCCTGCCAAGAATCACTTTCCTGTAGCTGAGACTGTACTCTCAGTAGTGGCTTATGGTAATATTTTATTCCTAAGCTTCTGCTGCTGTTGTATGCTGTCATATGTATGAAGCATATGTATGCTTCTCTTATTCCATACAAAAATCACCATCTCAACATTATTGCAGGGCCTTTTGTGGACTATCTGATTTTCAGTGTGTTGAAATCCACCACATTTTTGAGAGGGGGAAAAAAAAAAAGGCAAAACAAGAAACCCCCAAAAGACTAAATGTAAAGTTGGGGAGAAAAAATTTTGCATAATGCTTCATTTGTCAACAGTACCTTGAGGACTTTTCCTGTGCTGAACTCAATATTTCTGTTGAATAAGACAAATAGCTGTTTCTACTGGTCAAAACTAATGTTTTGAAGAAAGTGGCAATTAGTATAAGATCAGCAGGTTTTTTTAACAATGACATATTTTGCTTGATGTTATTGCGGATATATTCTTTTAGCATACTACTTTTTCAAATAAATAATTTTAATATGAGTTTTAGTATGAGACCAAATATGCTGACAACAAAGGAAACAAAAAAGCTGGGATTTTTAGCCATTTGATTTTATCACATGAAGGCTTTACTTCCCAGCTTGCAGGCAAACTCCCATGCTGTTTCAGGGACATTATTTTTGGACAAAGATCTTTGAATAATTGGGGGGGAAAAAAAATACAGAGGTCTTATTATCAAAAGACTAAATCTTGTATGATAGTTAAGATTTATTTTTGTCTATATTTTATTTAGGTAAATGAAAACGTTTTCCAAAGGTGACATTTGCAAAAGAAAAAATATTTTTTCCAGGACAGTTTTTAGTCTAATGATAAAAAACTTTCTATTAGAGGAATTTTAATTTTTTTAAAAATCCACTTATTAAAAAGTTTTTTATATAAAAAAACTCCATGGAAATTTATGAAGAAAGAATTAAAAGTTTCAAATTTGATAAGCTATTTTTTTTAGGCATATTTAGACTTCCCATCTTTAAACCCAGGGTAGAAGAGTATTTGTGAAACAACTGACAGATGCCTCCCTAATTGCTACTATAAGAGAAGAAACCTATGGTTTCTGCTTTCAAATTATAAAACTTAATTGCTAGGTTGGGCCTTAATAATGAAAAGTTAATGTTTAAGTCTTTGTGGTCCAAAAAAGCAGCTTCACTATTGAAATAAGAACAAATTCCCCACAAGTCCACAATGTTTTTAAAATAATGTAAGAAGTGAGAATAAAGAGACCCTATAAAAAAGAAAGTCTTGATAATGTTGAAGGCAATAGATAGGGGTTATCAAAATGAGACCAATCCGATTATTCTTCATTTGGCTAACATAAATTGTACAAATTATGCATTTCTCTCTTTATGGCCATTACGAGACTCAGAGCTTTGCAACTATTCAGCAGGTAGGATAAACTGTTATCATGTGCAAGCACACAAAGGATGTGAAACATTTTCTAAGGCATATATAATGTTGTCTGGTTTTGGTTTTAATATCAGTGAAGAACTAAATTGCCTTCAGGTGCCCAAACTTCTTATTTTCACATAGGCACACCATATTTATCAAACATAGAAATTCAGAAGACCATTTCTCTTGGGCCATCTTTAGACAGATGTCACCGTTGTGGGTGTCAGGACACAGTAAATTAATGCCATAACTTTCTAGTTGTCTCTGTGCCAAAGACTTGGAAAACTGTGCTGTTAAGGGCAACTGCAGGAGAAAAGTGCCAGGGACTAACACAGACCAGAGAAGAAACAGTTGCCCAGGGAAGCCAAGGACACATCACTGCCACCACTCTTCTGGTGCCTGTTTTCCAAACTGTTGTAGAAGAACCTTTCCCTACATTTTTCCGAGCTGCATGGAAAAAGCCTGCCAGGATGTAGCTGTCCTTAAATCAGTGGTGTATAAAATGGAAATGTTTTTACTATTCTCTTGGATTTTGAGACTGCAGGATAAAGCAGGGTTATAATCTCAGTCATTTTATTGCAGTTATGAAAACTAAAGAGTAATTTATGTACTGTATGTACCTATATGTTTTTATGTGTACACACCTTTTGTTAGAGTAATTAATTTTTGATTAATTTTAAATAATTATTTTGCCTAAGTTATTATTTTCAAAATAATTACTGGTCACCAGGAGCTGTTATTTTATTTAAACATTAGGATGACAAGATTTAAAAGGAAATCATACGCTTTAGCATTTTAAAGCATCATAGAGAAATAGTTCACAAATAAGACTTTCATGCAACATACTTTAGACACTGGTTTAGAGTGATTTTCACTAGTTATTCACTGGAGGTCTTTTAAGAGTCATCCTAATACCTAGGTGTAACACTGATCTAACAGAGATGTCCTGAAAGCTAATAGACTCTTTATAGGTAGACCGTACCTATTAAACCATAGTAAAAGTATTTTCTAGCCTTAGATTTAATAGAAAGTAGCCAGAACAAAGAGAAGAAAAGTTTTTGATAGCCACTGGTCTCCTTTCTGCCCAAATTATCTCATGCTCTGTAGGTGTGCCAGTTTGGCCAAATTTAGAAATATATCCTCTGAGAGAAGGCAGGCTATAACCACCCCTCCCCCACCAGGTTCGGGAAAAAAGAAACTTTTTCCTCGAAGGAAAGAGATAGAACTATTTATTTAACAAACACACAGGAAAAGGATAATAATGCCAAATAATAAAATCTCTTGCTGGGGACAAAAACCTGGAAAAAGTGTTAGAGTCCTCCCTTTGGTCTCCTCGGAGCTGAGACTTGGCCCAGGGCCAGGCCCTCTGTACTCGGTGGAAAGTCCTCCTGATGTGTTTTGGTATTGAAACAGTCCAGCAGAAAAGGGAAAAAAAAAAAATCCGAAATTCCAGAAAAAAGTTTAACTCTCAGTCTCTCTCCAGAGAAATAGAAGCTGAAAAACTGGCCTAAAAGTGGCTGGAAAGCAGCAAGCCGTGTGCTTCCCTCCACTCTCGCTCTCCTGATGCAGCTGAAAAAAAAGTCTCTATCTCTGTGTGACTTTGAACAACCTGCAAACTGCTTTGAAGAAGTTTTGCTCAGGTTTTCCTTCCCCCTCTCAGGCTCAGTTTAAAGACATAGAAAGGCACAAAATTAAATCCTGGGCATAGGGCAGCGATATGGGATACACATCATAAGGTCACCCCAAGACAGTAGATTCTCTTTCTAAACCAGCCAATTGAGCAATTACCTGGTTTTGCTTACACTTTCAGTAGCTTCGAAAGGCTAAAATCCTCTCAGAATGACAGCCCATGTACGAAGGTGAGCAGTACTCACGTGCATTAAGAGCTGATCAAGGAGTAAAGAAAAAGTTACACCTAGGCAGCAGTTAATACCACTTCAAGTTAAAGGTGATTTTCTTACAATATTGTCACTTTATAATATGCACATTGGCTCCCATTCAGTCAAACACTTAGGCCAGACCAAGTTATTACTTTGAATAGACAAAAAAAGTTTCAAAATCAGAATCTCCTGCAGTTAGGAAGTAGCTGTGGTCATTCAGTGTCCTTCAGACTTGTTTATCTTCAACAATACTATGATAATCTCTGTAGTGGGTTGAACCTAAGTTGATGGACAGTCTTTTAGACTAATGATGTTTCTCACAATTTACATATTTAAACCCCCCAGAAAGGCAAGAATTTCGTTCCAGCTTGCCTGCCAGAAGGTGGGGGGGGGCCTCCGAGCCTCCGGGCCCTGCCAGGCCGGGCCAGGGCCCCTGTCCCCCCCTTTCCCAACACTGCGGCACAGACCCTGGGCCACTGGGGGGGGGAACTGTCCCAGAGCCGCAGGCAGCTAAACCCAGCCATGGACTGCCACACAGCTCAAACCAGCCATGGACTGCCATGCAGCTAAACCCAGCCATGGACTGCCACGCAGCTAAACCCATCTGGTGCGGCTTCCTGGGACCAGCAGGTCCCTCTCCTCTCCTCTCCTCTCCTCTCCTCTCCTCTCCTCTCCTCTCCTCTCCGAGCCAGCTAGAGCTGGTGTAGCCTCCTGTCTGCAGCCAGCACACTTCATGCCAAACTGAAGAAGACACCATGCAGCCAGCAGCACAAAGGGAGACAGGGTTTCTCCACTGTAAAGCCTGAACAAGAACACTCTTCAACATGGTGGCTTCAGAGTCAGAGAGAAAGAGAAGTGAGTCCTGTGGGATGGAGCTGAGCATGGCGACGGGAGAAAAGAGGGCGGTGCCGCGATTCTCGTGCGTAGCTTAAAAAACTTCTTGCATGCCATTGTAAGAAACTGTAGTATCACAAACTGTTTGTCTCTTTAATCCATTTGAAGTACATGGGGGGATGGCAAATTCACGTGTGGCCCGTGAAATTGTGAAGAGTGCCTATTCCAGGCTATATAGAAGCAGTGAGAGGCTTTTAGAGACTTATGGCAAAGAAAGCCTTTGTGTTCAGGCCAAAATAACTCATCCTTAAAAAGATTAATAGCCCCATGTGATGGCTCATGTTTTGCGGTGTGAAGGAACTGTGAGATTTTTTTTCATGGGAAGAGATGTTTTACACCACAGCAGATTGTTTCTTTCTGGGTGGGTCTGCTGTTGGTGGCAGTTTGGGAACCATGTGCAGCTGAAGAAAATCCTTTTTTCCTTAAGCATAAGAGAGACTTTTCAAGAACTGCAACACTAACATCCCATGTTCTGTTATCCTTTGTGCAAGTTGGGTAAAGGGAGGAAAGTGCTTGAGGGGGGGGAGGGAGTTTGCTTTAATTTCTTGTTATTTCTTTTTGCTTTTAATTCTATTAGTAATAAAACTCTTTCTTTGTACCACTACCATTTAAGTTTGAACCTGTTTTGCCTCGCAGCTTTCTAGTTTTCCTCAATATTTTCTTATTTTCCCTTATGAAAATAACAGATTTCGTGTGCTTGATGCTTAGCTGTGTCAAACCATGACAAATTTTTTTCCCCCATCTTTCTGTTGCACATGTTCTACACAGTGTTAGATGCTGAACAGAACCACTTATATCAGGAGAGAAATTAGGCTGGGCTCTTTAATGCAAATCATGAAAAATAAGTACATCCTTCCTTTGGCTATAAAGGGAATCCCCGGCTGCTTTTCTCTCAAGTTAGATAACTCCTTCAATAGCAGTTCCCACCAGATTTCTCCTATATACACACAGAAACTTCTCCCAACAGAAACACTTGTCTCCAGAATCATTAATAATTGCTTCCTGTAGATTGGAAGGAGATATTACAACAAAAGGAAATTTACTCATAGTCAGATGGCTACCACACAAGGAATATAAGATCCAACTGTTGTTACGTTATTGTGCCTGTGAGAGTATAGCACTTGTTATGATCTTCATTTAATCACTTTGCTCTTTGCCTTCTGCTCATCATATTTCCCAAGGCTGTTAACTTCTCCTTTCTTCATTCCATTGCTAAATCTCATCCAATTTATGGGAAAAAAAAAAAAAAAAAGTACTCCTAATAGTTACAAGCCCTTTTTTACATCATTTCAGAAGAAAAAGTAGGACTCACTATCTCAAGGAAGCCAGTTTGTAAACTTTCACCCTGCCAAAACCTATACATCTGTTTAATGTTTCGCTAACAATAGTGATATTGAAGAGAATGTAACTACTGCGACTAAGTTAGAAACATACATAAGCTTTAGCAGGCTCAGGGTGTAATTAAATATGTATTATTTCTCTTTTTTCATTTAGTTTCAATAAGAAAGTTGGACAATTTTAAAATACCATTATCTATGTCTTGTCTTGCTGAATTTCTAGTCATGCAATTTTAATAAACCTAGTGTTGTATATTGATGATGTAAATTGAACATTTTATTAGATTGCTATCTTTTACAATTAATCTATTTTTTAAAATTCTGTTTTTCTTTAAGTATCAGAAAATATAGTAAAAAATATCTCAACTAATAAAGTAGTTACATAACTTTTAAATATTGCTAGTATGAATGTATGCAAAGATTGTTGCAGTACTAGTAGAAAAATACATCACTATTTACCTCTTTTAATTATTAAAAGAAATCCTAGAAATTTTTGAGGGAACACTGATGATTTCCATGAGTGAAATCTGTTACTAGACTTACTACTAAAATTTACTACTACATTTTTTGCAGATATATTTCCCTAGAAAAGCCGCAGTGTTATAAAAAGTAAGTCACTAGAAAGCAATCAAGGTAAGAATGACCACTTATTTCCAATAGTATCTTGCATATGGAAGATTATTTATAGGTTTTAGAATTATTTGTCTTTAGGGAAAATCTGTGTGAAGGTCATCCTTAGGTTATTTGCCTTTGTTTGTTCCTCATATCAAAAGCAATTAGTTCTGATAGGATAGACATTATGTAATAGAAAAAAAAGTCAGTGGAGTAATAATTGTTCGAATATGGTGAAGAAGAAAGTATCTTCTCATTATCTTTTGAGAACAAAACAAATAAGGACACCATTTCTAGAATTTAACACTTGTCATTACTGTGTGCTTAATTCAATTATCATTATTAAAACTCCCAATAGTTTAACAATGCTTGAAAATTATTAAAAGTATTTTTATACTTGTTGGCAGACTAGTACTGCTAAAACAGCACAATAATAGCACAGGAATGCTATTATTCATCTCTTGATGATGACAAAAATCAAAACAAAGTTAATAGGAGACTGGCAAGCTCATTAAAAGGGCTTTTTAAAAATAGAGAATTAGATTATATAATATCATAGCTATCAGGTTTTCATTATAAATATTATTCTAGGAGCAACTCAGTAAAATCATAAAAAAGTGAAAGACATTATTCAGGTTATTCTCCTTCAATTTGCACTTGCTGTGGAATCCTATATATATTTATATATAGGATATATAAATATCCTATTGGATATTTATACAATGTTCATAGAAACAGAAAGAAAAAGTTGATGAGAACAATTAATTAATCTGTAAGAAGACTGAGAATATAAAATTTCTCAAAACATGAATTATAGGATTTTAATAGGCTGCTTTCCGTAGGGTGTATGAAAGAAAAGCACCCAAAGTCCAAAATGTGTTATTTAAAATATACCGTGGAAATATTTATTAAATTTCTTGAGAAAATAAATGCTATTCCATTTGTTTCAAGTAATATTAAAGATCTAAACTGCAAAAGTTTTCCGTAATGTCTGGAGTCCCAAGATGACTCTTAACTAAATGCTGCAGAAGAGCAGTCTACTCAGGATGACTCATGCTGTCCATATGAAGTCATATAAAGAGAAGCCCAATCATGAAAATGTTTATTGGCTTGCACAGAAAAAGAGCAAGATTTTGTTTTTTGCATTTTCCTTGCCTCTGAAGACAGAGGCTGATAATTAAAATATGTTTTCAATGTAACTACAATGGCATACACACAACATGTCAATGATAAAATAACACCTATTTTTTTTTTTTTGAACTAATAATGTAAAGGAAATTATACTAATCAAGATAAATTAATATCTCAACTCAGTGTTTAAATATAAACACAAAAGGTGATATCCAATCTGCATATAAATAAGTATTTGATTGTTGAGAAAATAATCCATATTTCCATAGGTTAAATAGCTGCTTTAAGTCATTAAAAACATAGACATATTTGTAAATAAAGATATTTTAAAGACTGGATAAATCTCTCCAAGTAATATTCCAAAAATTTTCAACACTTCATTAGTTTTTAAAATTAAAGTCAATGTTTAAATTGACAGTCACAGTAGCAACATTTTCTTATTTATTCCCCATTAATAATTATTCTGGGGTAGTCGTTAAGGCAACAGGACTGGAACACCTATAGGGTACCAACTTCCAAAAGGAGCTGGAAATATTAACATGTCATTTGTGCCGCTGTTTCAAACCAAAAGGGCACAATTATAGTTAAGTGTTGGAGCAACAAATAATATCTATAGAAGACAGATTGCTTTTTGTTTCCTTTATTTCAGATTTTTATTTTCCTCCTTTGTAACTTGAACTCAAATAACTTAAATCCTGGTATTAGTTCGGTTCTTTTCCCACACTTGACACTAGTAAGTTTACCTCAAACAATTAAGGACCAAATTAACTACTTACAATTCCTCCTGTTTTAAACTTTTCTCAAATTATTACCCTTATCTTACAGGATATTATGAGGAAAAAAGACGACCTCTTTATTTCCTCTTCTGTTGAGGACAGCCAGCAGTGGAGCATGTTGTCCTGAGAGGCATCCATCCTACAGAGGATTTTATTCCTCAGCTGGACTAAGACCTGAATGGCTCATCTGACCCCAGAGGCAGCCCATTTTCTGGCAGAGGAGTAGCCTAGAGATCTCCCAGGGTCCATTCCATTATCTGCAAAATACTTGTAAGTACAACTTCTCTATGTCATGTCAGAGAATAAAGTGGAACTTGTACAAAATTTGAGTAATTTATCCTCATTGACAAAGATCTTTTGGATTTAGTGAGGCATCCTTTAAAATCACACTAGGTGAATAAATAAGAATGGGAATGTTTTGCATATTTGATCTGTTTTCATTTGCTGTTGCATCTGGAATTGATCGCTTAAGCTCTCCAAGGAGTAAAATCCCAACTTTTAAAATGTCTTTTAAAACCTTGTGCTTCTGTTTGTGTTTTCTGAGGAGAGTATTAATGTGTGTGAATGTACTCTTACAAAATTCTACAGAAAGATTAGCGTGAAGGAAGAACTCCATAGGAAAGTAGGATTAGATTTTCCTTGCTCATTAAACATCTGTTGTAAAAATATGTCTTAAAAAAAGTCTTCCTGGAATCAAACAAGGGTCTTAGGATATCTCTGACTTCATTACTTTCAGGTTTCTTACTAGTTAACTACATTGCATCAGGATTTAATGTATTAATTCATTAAATTCAAAGTTCAAATAAAGGGACTGGGCTAATTAAGGAAAGGATCAACTAGGCCCTTGAACACTGAGCATAAGGTAAAGAATAGCTGGGGTTAGAAATATGAGTAGGATAATTCAGGTGCTTGAGGCTGGTTTGGTCTCTTATTTTTCTGTGTCCACACTGAGTACTGAATTTTGTTATATTCCCATAGCTGAAAAACAGCCATTTTGGATTTTTTTCATTATAACAATAACACCCAACAGCCAAAAAAAAAAATAGAAAATTGGCTGTTATTTGATTTAAGGGTCAGTCAATCCTTTTTGTCCTGACACTTCTCTCCTTACTGCCCCATGCCTTGGCACATATATCCAGTTTTGTTTCTGCACCACAAATTGCATAGCTGGATTTCTTCCAGGTATCAGAGAATACAAGGTTCAGCAGCTTGGCTGCCCTATGAAACTCAGGGCTTCACTAGGTTTTGCTGAAGAAGATAGGGATGTTCAACAAAGGTCTCCCAAGCGTTAGGAACAGGTAATGCATAGTCCTAAATATTACATATTTCTCTGCCCCCAGCAGAACATATAGATGTAAAGCATGTTTTACTCTCAAAATTGCTGTCAGCAACACATTTTGGATGCAACTTGAGAAATAGTTTATGGCTGTTTCTCTGCAGCATCTTGTAGTCATTAAAGCAACATCAGGAAAAGCGATTGTTGCTGGCCTAATTTGCAGTGTTTGTGTCACATGCATTAGATGCAAGAGTGAATCATTTAAGCTGCTGTAGCCATTTTCTACAAGATGGTTTGATTGTTTAAATGGCTATCAATTTAGGCACAACTTATTTCTGCTGAGGTAAAGTATACCTCATATGCCAAGATAAGCTCATATCATTTAAGGTGAGACCTAGACATTTAAAAATTACCATTCCTTGTTACTACTTTTTGATTGCTCTGGCAAATAAACTAAGAGAGATTATATACTGAGCTGCAGTCAGAACCATACATAGATAGATGTTGTAGGCCTCTGTGCTTCATTAAAATCCTAACACACTCTTGGGACACTATTTTTTCTATACTATTTTGTTCAAAGGACAATATTAATAAGATTGCAATATTTGTAGTAATATTAATTGATAATCAATTTTTCCTTCGCTGTGAAAATATTGACTACCTCCATAAGCACCTCCATATTGTCAAATATTTCACAGCTACCCTGAAGCTACAAACATTTCTTGATGTTTTTACGAAGCATATTCACCAGTTGATTTCTTAATAAATAAAATTCATAATTTGTCTCTAAGGCAGCCTCAAACAGGATCTTTAAAAGATTACAAGTCCTTTTTTATTATATCACACAAGTAGTCTATTGTCTGAGAAACACAAAACACCCGGAAGGTTCCTAGTCTTTTTCTTCCTTTTACATGTGTGCAGAGTTTCTTTCTAATTTCTAGCACGATTTATTGGAAGAAGTCCTTGTACAGACTAATTTTTGTTATTCCACTGGAAACTGGAAGGATGTAATTTGATTTATGAGAAATGAGATCATAGAATATCTCAACTTGTAAGAGACATAAGCGTTATGAAGTCCAAGTCCCTGCTCTTCCCAGGACTACTCAAAAATAAACCATATAATGAACATTTTCATCCAGAGACTCCTTGAACTCTAAGAGGCTGAAAAACTAAAAACTAAAAAAAACCAAACAAGCAAGTAAACAAAATCAACAAAAAACTATTTTATGTTAGTCAAAATATAGCAAGCTGATGCTTTAGTGGGAAGCCTGAAAACTTTGGTATAATCAGTCCCACTTTTTTTTGACACTACTCACACATTTTACCTATCGATATTTTAACAGCACATTTCACAAAGAAACAAGTTATATTTGCTATCATATTGGACTTGTAAGAGCACTTGCATAATATTTAAAAGTTATTTGCTTCTCACTGATAAGCATTTATTCTAAGTTTCCCATCCCGTTCCTATTTTCTGTTCTTTTTCTAGTCCCCTCTTTCCGTCTTGTAATTAAACATGTATGCTTAACCTGATCAATAGATCTTTTATTTAAGAGATTAATGATTTTTTTTTTTGTTGTTATTAATGCAGGTCAGTCATGAGCTGAAGTGACAGAAGGAGTTGATAAGAAACTCCTTCTGTGTTACATTTGTTTGAAGAGGTGTGCGTCGTTCTGGGCAAAGGAGTTGTACCAGAGAGATGTTTTCTCAGACCCTGGAGGCTGAGAATTACTTTCTGGATGGCTGCTAAATGCCTGTGTGGGCATTGTGTGGTGTGAAACTGGGATATTTTGCATTTCTGCATGATTAAAGGGATATTTTTATTTTTGCATACCCAACTGATAGAGGAACACTGGACTATTGACATCGGAGAGAGAGGCAGTCTGGATGAAATGTGTCTCACCTAGCTCTAGCTGCCTGAAAAATGGGCATCTAGTCAAACCTATTTGTCTAGGCCTCTTCTCCCTCCCCTTTCAGTCAATAGAGAAATAGATTCTGCCACAGAAAATTCATGTCCTTGTCTCAGACGCACAACCAAGATGAGCTGGATTACCTTCTGGGAGTTGGCTCTTTCTCTTGAGTAACTATATAGGGAGGCTACATTTTGAACTCTGAGCAGCCATTTAACTTTTAGGTGGCTAGCTGAGGTGAAACACACTGTTTACATACATTTGTAGATCAGATTTCTGTTTGCAAGCAAGAAAATAAAGACTTGGCAAAGCCATTCTTCAAGCTGGAAGCAAATACTCCTAACGTATGTTAAAAAGAAAACTGTATTTGCATGGACTGTATTTCCAGCCTTTCATCTGATGCTGTGTCAGTGATCCGCTGCGTTCACAGAGTCAGCAATTCTCAACCCCATAAGAAGAGGAGGCTGAGGAGCAGAAGGACAGAATGGATAGCTAAGAAAGCTCTAAGTGCTTGAACAGTGAATTCAAAGTGAATGAACAGATTGATCAGCACTACAGGAACTGAGAACTGTGTTGTTGCAGGTCAGCTACATCTGAATTAGTGAAAGAAGTAAACTAATAAGGAACCATGAAATGGAGTAGTGTTATGCTAGTCAATATTTTGCAAAGAGCTGAACAGAATTTGGATCTTCCTTGCTAATTTGTATGTCTCTATGTTTGAAAACCTTAGGCCAGGAAAGAGAGGGTTCAGACCTCAGGCTTTACAAATTTAAAAGTCAATAGAATTAAAAGTTACACTCCAAGGTTTTGCTTGAGCATGATGTATGTATCCTGTTAATATGTTAAAAAAAAGCTAATATAATCTCTTTCTTAAAATTCTAAATTCTTTTTATTTCTATTTATTGTCTTCTAAGCAAAGAAGCAGTGAGAATGTCATAGTATTTTTGGGTGCCTTCACGTTGCCATCTGTAAAGAGATGAATCTAACATTACATGAACTCAGTTATGTATTTCTATCAACCAGCAGATCTTTGTGTGCACCCAGTGTTGCACAGATTCAGTTTGTCCTTGAATCAGTCACTGTGAGTCAGTTTGTCAGAAGAGATAGATGGATAAAACAGATGTATGAAATGGAAGGAGAGAATATACAAAAGCTATAATAGATTTTGCTAAAATTTCCCTCTCAGCCCAGGTAGACACTAAGAGAAGACTGAGCTCAAGGACCAGAGGCAAGTGGCACTAATAAATTACAAGATTAGTTAGTGGGCTTGTACAGAGAAATCATAATATCCTGCTAGTTTGGGGGTTTTTTATTATTTTTGTAAAATTGATAGAGCTTGCAGTATTCAGTTTGTGTGTCCAGGTTTTGGTATCAGGAGGCTGCATGATGAACTCTTTGAAAAGATGTCAAGGGCCACTCCATGTCAGACACAGCCAGATCCAGCTGGCTCCACAACTGACTCAGAACACAGCAGTCAAAATAATTTTCATAAAAGGACAAACCTCTGCATGGCAGAAAGAACAGTGAGGAAAGAAAGTGTGAGAGAAAATACTGGAGACACCAAGATCAGTGAAGAAGGAGGTGCTCCAGGCACTGGAGCCTCTGGAGAGGAGGACAGTGGAGCAGATATCCACTCTGCAGTTCGTGGAGGATCACACTCCAGAGTAACTGGGTACTACTGCTTGTAGAGACAACTCATGCAGGAGCAGGGAAAAAGTGTGAAGAGAAAGGAGCATCAAAATGGAGTTGTAATGAACTGGCCTCAACCTCCATTCCTTATGCCTCTGTGCCCTTGCTAGGGGGACAAGGCAGAAGAGCCAGGAATAAAAGAATGAGGTTAAGGGAAAGGGTGAGGGAAAAATGTTGGCTTAACATTTTTGTCTATGTTTTGTAGTATCCAACTCTCTTTTAATTGGCAATAAATTAGATAAATCTTCTACATGTTAAATACATTTTACCTGTGACAGTAACTGGTATGGGATCACCATCTTATTCCATAAGTTTTTACATCTTATTTATTTACCTGCCCTGTTGAGGACAGAGAGTGAGAGTGCAGCTGTATGGGTACGTGACTGCTGGTCAAGATTAAAACACTACTTTTGTATATCTTCAAACTTTTATACTGAAGAAAAATTTCTTAGCTTCAAGTCATTTCAATAAATAACTGCATTTACATTTTGTGTAAATTGTATCATGACACGTTCTTAAACTTTCCCTAAACCTACAATGTTTTTTTTTCATTTAATGCAACTAAATAATTAGGACTGCATTTCATTCTGTGGAAATAGAAGAATTCATAACTTTATCACATTTAACACGTGTACCTGTAGTCCTGGTGGACAAGTTTAATGCCATTTATTGGTGTTACCTTGTGGAGAATGGGGACTGTTTGCTGCAGAACAAAGGCAAGAAATCAAGGGAAGCAGTTATTCCCCTCTGAGGGGGATACAAGGCCACAACAAGACTACTGTGTCCACTTCATCCCACTCTCCCCAGCCCCCTTCTTCCCCCAAGCAATTTTGAAATAGTGGAGCTTTCTATGAGGGACCATAAAGATATTGTGTCCTTGTGGGAAAGAAGGCCACTGGTATCCTGGGTTGCATTAGGAAGAGCATTGCCAGCAGGACAAGGGAGGTGATCCTCCTACTCGGCCCTGGCGAGGCTACATCTGGAGTTCTGTGTCCGGTTCTGGGCTCCTCAGTGCAAGAGAGACATGGAGATCCTGGAGCTGGTCCAGTGGAGCGCAACAAATTGATGTTCAGATGACTGGAGCATCTCTCTTACAAGGAAAGGCTGAGGGAGATGGCCTATTCAATCTTGAGGAGAAATGATCAGTGTCTATCAGCATCTGAAGGAAGGGTGTGAAAAGGATGGAGCCAGGCTCTGCTCAGTGATGCTGAGCAAGAGCACAAGAGGCAATGAGCAGAAACTGAGGCACAGGAAGTTCCACCTGAAAACGAGGAAGAGCTTCTTTACATGCAGGTGACTATGTGCTGGAACAGGCTGCCCAGAGAGGTTGTGGAGTTTCCCTCACTGGAGATATTCACGAATCATCTGGATGCAGTTCTGTGGCACGTGCTCTGGGATGACCCTGCTTGAGCAGGGAGGTTGGACCAGATGACCCCATTGTATTCCCTCCCAACCTGACCCATTCTGTGATTATGTAATATCTGACGTCTGGAGTATATACCTTACAGGGGATACTGAGATACTGCTGAAGTTTGTTTAGCCTGGAGAGGAAATTTAGTTTGGATCTAATTGCTATGTTTCTCTAAATAAAAGTGGTTTGTTGACATATAAATTTTTTCTGGAAATATATGATGAATTCATAAGAGCCAAAGTTTACAATAAAGTTGTAAGAAAAAAGATCCTGAATTTCCACAAGTCATTTGACTCTTGAACACATTTTCATTAGGTTTACACATATAAATAAACGCAGGCACATATACACAACGTCTAGTGAACTCTGTGTTAGATATTATTTGTCTCTGTCTCTATAAAATAATAGAAACATAAAATAATTTAGATTGGTAAGGATCTCTGGAGACCCTTGTTCATCCCCCTCATTGGAAGCAGGACCAAAGCAGATCTATGTGAACCATATACAAACCCCTTTTATTTAGAGCAAGAGGAATGTTCATCGCTATATAAGTTATTATTACACTGAAGATATTGCAGGTATATATTGCAAATATTTAAATACAAGGCAGGTATCCATACCTAAACAGGTAGGTCTTACTGTTCGGGAAAACTTAAAATTTTAAGAATAAAAATTTAGTATCTGCAAATACAGTAATTTTACTGAGAAATTTGTTTATCTGATCAGTGTCAGGACTACAAAAAAACACAAGTCAGTTTACATTAAAAATGCATGTCAGATGAAGCGTATGAAAAGACAATATGTTGGCTGGTTTGCTTTTGCTTTGTTTTAGGATTATAAATTAAACACTTTTTAGGAAATATTGCAGAACTGTTTCTCAGAGGGAAAGGTAAAAACATTTCTATCTCCATTTGGAGGAAAGATTATCGCTAAATCAGAGTGAAATTTGCATTTGCCCCATGGGTCTGATGTGAAAATATTCATGTCATTATTACTTTGTACTCTTGTGTATATGATCTTTCATGATAATTTCTTTATGATGCTCTGCTATTTTACAAGAGTCAGTTTGAACAAACAAATCTGCAATTTTCTAGCATAAATTTTGAATGGTTCTTCATAACATTTAAATATTCTAATTTCAGTGTGCTTATAGCTTTAGTGATTATGATTAGACTGCCACTTTTCTACAAATATATGTGTATTCTTTCCTTAGAATGTGTATTTAGGACATCAGTTTAATGCTTGACAGTAAAAATATCTCATATTTGAATAAAACGTGCAGCATAGATTTCCTGGAACTGAGTGTATTTTAGACATTACTAATAACTCTCAATGAATTTATCACAGTAGAAATCTGCTTCTCAAAAGCTCAAACACTAGAAGGATCTTACCTTTACCAAATGGTATAATTCATGTCAGTATGTATTTGTTAATTTATGACAGATAAAATTTAGCAAAGACTGTTTTGTCTGTAAAAATCAGATAGGTGTAAAGCAATATCTTTCTGTAGTTGAACCCATGGGAAACTGTAGAAAACCCATTTTATTAAACAAAACCCAAAAAGTTCAAAAGTTTCCGTGGGAATGCATATCTTTGTATGAACATTATTAGAGAGGAAAAAAAAAAAAAAGAAAAAAAATTTGGGTATATAACTTTTTAAATTTGTTGTAACTCCCAAAGGCAGTTCCTACTTAAATCATACTTTCAAGCTCACTTTAGCAGTCAGTTGTTTTTTATGCCTTTAAAAGCAATACTATCTACTTTGCCCACTTTACAACCCATTGGCAGAATGGATCTGAACCTAAGAACTGTCTAAATATTGTATCACCAGGGGCTCTGGGGTAAAGAGATTCCTACAGGAGCAGGTGGCCCCATCTGGACATCTAGTGCTGGAATTCAACTGTGTCCGTGTTGGCATCTACATCTGATCCCACCACTCTTGATACCCTTTAGCAGTCAGTGTGTGAATTGACACATATGGGTAACCAAGGGCACCCATCAAACCACAGCCAAAAAGCAGAGGGTAGATTTATTTTGTTACCTTATTAACAATGCCAGGTGGCAGAGACACAGGGAGACACGGACTCTGTTCGGCACAGTTCATCCTAGTGGACAGCAACGGAGGTGGGGCTCGCTACCTGCCTCACTATAATAAAAGGCTCCACACGTCTGTGTGAGAGTGTGCTATCTCTCCACAGGATTTCTACTTCTCAGAACTGGTAGAGGATGAACATTAGGCATAATAAATGTAGTTTTCCCACACTGACATTTTTAGCTGCAAGGTCACTTTGAGCAAAATTATTCCTTCCTCCTCTTCTGTGTTTAACCCTTTTCTTCCAACAGTGAGTGAACAGAAGCAAGTGTTCTTCAAACAGGATTCATTTCACCTTAAATACTTAAACTTGGCTACATGAAACAAATCCTTGAAGTGTCTATTGCTCCCTGGGGGAAGCAAGGTTACTAGATTTGATAATACATCTGCATTCAGACAACTAAAGTTGATTTGTATGACCCTCCCTGATGTTTTGTGACAATTTTGACATACAGCTACATGTATACTGTACTTTATCTAGAGGGTTTGATTGGGTAGGCACACTCATCAAATTCTTCTGGACTGAATTTGTTTCAGTATGAAATCTGAGAGAGAAGGTACTACAGTTTGTAGGGAACTGCTCTAGCAATTTTTGTCATTTTCACAGTTCGTATTGAAGCAAGAACTGAAGGAGACAGGGAAAAAAACAATCAGTTTCGGATGGGTGGGAAGTGCTTAATTCATTTGCACTGTGAATGGAAATGCATACTTATACTGACTTTAGCACCTTTTTTTATATATCTCACTTCAGTCTTTATAGTATAAGACAGATAGTGGTAGCAAAATATCATCAAAAGATTTGTTTAAAATTTCTGTTCTTACTCTGTTGTAGTGCTAGGTTTAGTTTAGCAAGCTGCAGCTTTCCCTGGGAGCTCAGCGGAGTGTTTAGGGCAGTGTGACCATTTTGCCCTCTCGTAGTCCTCTTCGGACGGCTCCGCACTCTTGCTCCGGCAGCTCTCAGCTCTACAACACAGTGACAGCAAAGGAGGCGAGAAGGGTCCCTCCATAAGGGTTTCAGAGGACCTTTAATGGTTACATCTTGTCCCTGTGACCCACAGAGGCAGAGAGACCTGGTGATTCGGGCACAGGGGGGTTTTGTCAGGGGCTCAGGGGCGTTACATGGGCAGAGTTGGGGTACAGGAACCAATAGGGAGGATCCGAGGGAGCAGCCAGGACTAGGGGCAGGGGAAAGTGAGGGGGGGAACAATGTGAAAGGCATTTAATAAATGAATCAGTGGGAAACACAACACCACATCACTCTTTAGAAGAACAAGGTTGGTTGCATCTGAAAACATAAATGAAATACCAATTAGGCATTATGTTTCTCTACATCAAGCAAGTGATGTTACCTTATAGGATTACATGATTGAAACTGAAGGGAAAAAAATTCCCCAAATTTCATGATGTCCTCCCTCTCTTTGACAAGATTTGTGTTATCCAGATTGATCTTTTGGCAAGCAGCAATTGTCTTAAGTAATTTCATTATAGAGGTGCAGACACAGGGACGGTTTGGATTAACACAACATTTTACACTGCAGTATCTGCTTTGTTGACAAAATTAACAGCTCACTGTCAAGTCAGCAGTACCAATTGAGTACATTGCCAAGTAAAAGGCTTTCAACTCTTGTTTTCCAGAAGCCACACATATCACTAAATGCAATGTACACGGGTACAAGGAAATCTATCCTGTTTATTTTACTGTAATTAGCTTATACTGGTTGTTGTGAAGCATCACACTGCCCTTGGGAACAAAGTATAATAGTCCAAATTCAATGTACATCATCTATGTCTAGTGAAAGCATATTTCACCTACTGATCCTGCAGTGGTATTAGCACTCATGAAACCATATGTTCTTGACCAAGGAATAGAGGGAACTGAAAACTAACACACCAAAAAGAAATTAGCAATAAACAACATAAATTTTCAGCTCAGTGAACTTCTTTGTCTCCATAACTCTTGTTCAACCTGGTGAATGTCCATGTGAACACAGTATCTGTGTGAACAGAAGGGAAATATTGTGACAAAGTTGAAGGCAGGAAGATGCATAGGTTAGCAGCAACGCAGACCTACATGTTCCTCAGTAAGTTGTGATGTGAGCCAGACACCTATCCTACTCTTTTTTCCGATATTCTGAAACCATGGAGAAATAAATTTTGAAGCATGTGTAATTTGCTACATTAAAGTGGCAATGTTGCTATATTAAAGGCTCACTTTTGCATCAGGCATTATCGAGAACTGTGCTAGCTGATTGCCATCTGAGGGACTAGCAGTGTCTGCTGGCATACTCCAGCTGTTGCCCCACTGTAGCTCAGAATAAGTGTCTGAGCGTCTGTTGGTGTCTAAGGACTCCAGAAGCTTAAATAGAACCATGGGTCTTAAGAATGTGTCAAGAATAAGTTTTGAAAAAGTTTGTTTGACTTTGGTTAAGGATCATGAGAGGATGTGAAAGTACAATAGATATCTAGGTTTCTTCAGGTTTAGACCCCAGGAAACAAGTCATTAACTATCGCAGCTGGTGTGGGGTCAGTAGCTCTGACCAAGGAAGCTGTGACCGGTCAGGAGAGATGGTCCCGAAAGAGATCGTCTTCCCAAAGCCCGGTGTCTTCCCTCAGCTGCTGGCTGGAGTGCCCGTGCAGAGACTGTCAGCTCTCTAGTGATTGTCAGCTCATGATTTCAGCTCAGCTCTGCAGGGCAGCCTCCAGACCAGACCAGGGAGAGAGAGACGAGAGGCCCGTGTAGCTGCTCCGCACAAAGTAACTTTATTGGTCCGCACTCCAGTGAAGTGGAGCCAGGGACGAGCATCTCTCTGCCCTCACAGGGGCAGAGGGCTAGCTTTATAGGGATACAGGGGGTGGGTGTCAGAGGGTAAAGGCCAATGGGCTACAAAGGATCTGCATAGGGTCTCCCAGAGGATTCTGGGTCTGTCTTCTTCTCGCCGGTAACTGAAAGTAGCTGCCTTTCCAGGGGGAGTCCTGCTGGGAGGTTAGGCACTCTCCTTCTCTCAGCAGACAAAAAAAGTCAGTGAAAATGCCTGAAATATTACAATTTTCCCTCTTTTTTCCCCAAAGAAACACATTTTAATGAAGCATCTACATGCCCTTGAAAACAAGGGTATGAGTTCCAGTTTTTTGGCTCCTCCACCTTTATATATTTTCCTGGCTCTCTCTGCTTCTTCTAAAAGGTCGCTGCTTTTCCATGTCAGAAAAATCACCATATCAGTGTCTGTTGGGAAAAAGACTCTGAATGCAAAATAATTGGTGTTGGGGGTTAGGTTTCTTAAGGGAATTTTCTTCCCATTTTCTTTACATTTCTTTCTGTCATGGAAATGGCAAATGGGTCTTAATTAAGAGACCAAAGATGTAGCCAATGCCTTGGCATACTGTTAGAATGATTCTGGGAAAGGGGGGAGGAAGCAGTGTGGTGTTTGGCAGTTTCTTAGCTGGGGTCTTTGCCCAGCTTGGAGGGCAGACAGTTGTGGGTTTTGGTGCTGGACTTCCTCTTGTCCAGAGGACTTGCTGCTATTGCTGAGCCTTCCTTGCTGTTTCTCCTTACCACTGGTGGGCTGCGGAAGTGGCCATTGGACTGGGACTTTTCAGCACCCATCCTTGCTGGGAAAGACCCTCACCATCTGCATGGGTACCTCAGGGGAAAACTGGGGCCCCACCTCCTCCTTGTCTCCGGATGGAGCACCTCCCAGCTGCTTAGCAGAGCCTTGGCTGCTGCTGCCATTGCCAGGACACCACACAGG
This sequence comes from Corvus kubaryi, assembly GCF_017639235.1. Classification (NCBI taxonomy): domain Eukaryota; kingdom Metazoa; phylum Chordata; class Aves; order Passeriformes; family Corvidae; genus Corvus; species Corvus kubaryi. The sequence continues at coordinate 19,478,853 of NW_024580667.1, read as the reverse complement.
ATGTGTGAGAGCTGGGGAAAACCAAAACCCCCCCACCCACACCTTCTGTCTCCTCAAGGCTGCCATTACCCCCTGGGGAGCCTCAGCATGCCCTTGGGCCTCCCTCAGGAGCCACCAGAGCCTTCAGCACCCTGCGCAGCCCAAAGGAGTCACTGCAGCCCCTCTGCCTCACCAGGAGCCCTCAGCACCCGCTGCTGGTTGTGATTGTAACTACACCAAAGGGGAAATTGCTTGACGGGAAAGAAAAAGGCTGTTATTGGGTTTTCTGGATTTTTTGTTGGTGGTGGTGTTGTTGTTGTTTGTCTGTTTATATGTATGTATATATTCTAGTAAAGAACCATTATTCTTTTTCCCATATCTTTGCCTGAAAGCCCCATAAATTCAAATTTATAATAATTTTGAGGGAGGAGCTTATCTTTTCCATTCCAGGAAGGTTCCTGCCTTTCTTGGCAGATACCTGTCTTTTAAGCCAGGACCCTTGGCTACTGAGTCTGTGACAGGGCTTTCTCAAATTTGGACCCAATCTCACATACGCAGAAGCTAATTTGAGGATTAAAAGATTAGGAAATAAGCATACTATGTGGCGAATGGAACAGACTATTCTATTTTCAAAAATAGAACTATTCTATTTTCAAAGTTTTGTACTTTTGTGCTTTTCTACAGTCTTTTAACTTATGAAACCTGATGCCATTAATTTCAAGCTATATTTAAAAATATTTCAACAATCGTAACTTTGAAGAAAGCTTTGCAGCACCAACTGAAACTCTAAACATTTAGACTCTAAACATTAAACTCTAAACCATTCTTTTGGTTATTATTAATGATGACTAACTTCTCTTTCTGTATGCCTTTAACTGTCAGTACTGCCTGTCTTTGTTCAAAAACAGGTTTTTGCATGCATGATAGCACTATTTTCTGTTTCTTGAATATAATCTTTATTAACCTGCCAAATTCATTTATTTTCAATCTTGTTTTAGTGGTAAAATGATACATGACCAGAAAATTTTAATACAGTAAAATCTATTGTGAGTCACAGAGCATTTTACTAAGTTAAATTGCATGAATGTCATTTTTTTATGAAGATATTTTGGATCTGGACATTTTTTTGCACTCGTGACAGGTTTTCATTTCAGATGAAAAAAGATTATAAATTTGGTAATAACTCCTGAAATTGATGCTTCATATGAACTTTCTTTTTTTTTCTACCGATAAAAATTCATCACGTTTAAGACTTTAGGGTCATAATTAGTAATATGGCATGAGAAAATACCTGGTTAATGCAAAGACTACTATTTATGAGAAATCACAAAGGAGTTTGGATATACTGTGTTTCTACCATATGTAATTAATTTGAAATTTTGGTAACAGCAACCACACTTTAAGTGGCTGCTATGGTGTGTCACAGAACAGCTTATTTGCTAGTAATTAATTATGGGAAAGACATATGTTCTCATGGAAAGAAAGAGTAAGTAGTAAAAAGTAAGAATAAACTATGCTTAAGCCTCTACTTAGCAAAAAATCCTAATGATATTGGTTATCACCTTTAATAATACTTTTTATAACCCTTAAAAATATTGTATTGTGTTTATGTAACAAGAGGCCTATGCAGGGGTGACCTTTGTGAGAAGAGATCACGGACTGTCTCCATGTCAGACAAAACCAGTTCCAACCAAGCCCCACTGTTGCCCAAAGCTGAAACAATCAGTGGTGCTGGTGGTGCCTCTGTAATAACATAATTAAGAAATAGTAAAAACAGTATGCAGCAGCTGTGAGAGATGAGTGAGAAAATGTCAGGGAAATGTTCCTGCAGAGACCGAGATCAGAGAAGGAGAGGACTTCCTCCCCCATGCACCTGAGCAGAGATTCCCCTAGAGCCCATGGAGAAGAGCGTAGTGAAGCAGTCTCTCTGCAGCCGATTGAGGACCATGTCAGAGGGAATTTTCCCCTTGCAGCCCATGCAAGACACCACAGCAGAGTAAGTAGATGTGCCCTGAAAAAAGCTGCAACCCACAGAGAGCCCACACTGGAGCAGTGTCCTGGCAAAATCTGCACCACATGCAGAAGTAGGTTTTCTGGAATGAAATATGGCCCACTGAAGAACCTACACTGGATTAGTCTGTTCCTGAAGGATTCCTCCCCAAGGAAAGGCCCACACTGAAGAAGTTCACAAAGGTCTAGATCCTTTGGGAGGGACCAAATGCTGGTGTTGAAGAAGAATGTGAGGAAGAAGGAATAGTATAAGTGAAATGTTAGGTACTGGTTGCAACCCCAGTGATATTCAGGAACAATCTTTGGTCAAATAAAGGCAATTCTCACTGAATATTGCTTTTGAAGAATACAATTACACTAAACTTTTAAAGATCTCATAATTGAATTTTTATAGAATTTCTTTTAAACACTAATTTGAAATTAATATTTAATTTTGGCCTTGAGCGGATAATTGCAATACTGGAAACTCAGACATGCAAATATAAAGAATTTTAATCTTAATAAGGAACATGGTCTCCAGCAAGATTGCATTCCTTGTGATATAAATAAGAATGATACTTGAAAGTTATACAGGAGAGCGTATAGCTAATTAGGGCAATATTGATGAGTGTTGCAGTTCTCAGGACAGATTTTTTACATTCTCCTTCAATCCATACATGATTTTGTGAAGTAGAGAGTGAGTATTGGTGAATTGAGTCCATACATCCTGATTAGATTTTCACAATTGGGCCCTGGTTGAATGATTTTAAAGTGACACTTTAATGGAGAGACCTGTGAACAAACCTGAGCTCTATAACTACATCTGAAAGGGTCAAATGGCTGCATATTTTGTACATCTTCCTTACAAATAAAATGTTTCAATTAATCTACATTTATCAGATGAAAAAAATGTTTGAACATTCTAGAAGCCTCCGCCATCCATTAATTCTTGGCTATTCTGACTCCAGATCCTGAGTGTTAGTCTTCAAGTTACAGTGAGCTTGCATTTGTTTCTAAGTGGCAATCAAAGTGGAAGGCATGCACTGAATCTAAAAAATCTAAGGCTGCCTGTTTTATCACACTTTGCCACAAAAAGGGGGATCAACAAGCACTGAGCTGTGGTATTTCAGAACTTCTCATGAACTAACCCATTCATTTCTGGTCTTTGCCTGATGATGGTTTGTGGGGGTTGGGATTTGGTGTTGGGAGTTTTTTATATATTTTTTTTCCCAACAAATCAACATAAATTGTATTATTCTGAATACTTCTGAAATATTTCTAACACTTTCCTAGTACTTAGAGTTCTCGGTATGCATAGTTCCTTCTTAAAGGAATACTCCAGCTGTGTAATGAATCACTGGCAATTTACATCATGATAAGGAAGCATCTGAGATCACAGGATTTTTCTGCTTCTAGTTATTGATTCAAAACAGCTTAATGACAGATATAGCAAAATCTTCAGGAACAGAACAAAATCCTAGGATTTTTAATGCAGTTCCCATTGCAAATATTTTTTTTCAATAACATCAGCTACTTAGAGTATTTTGTTTAATAAACCAGAGAAAGAATAATGTCTTAATCTTATGAAAACTCTCATATGCCTTCCAGACCATATTTTAAATAAATAATGCTTAAAGGTGTAATTGAAGCTGCAAATATTGCTGAATGATCAAACTGTTTGATTTCTGGGATTTTAAATCCTGCATAGGAATAATGTATTTGGGAGTTCATTTGTAGCCACAATTTTACTCTTTCCCTTATAAAAACTGTTTGCTATTTACATTAGTATTCAGGCTTTCTCAGAAAGCATGAAAACATTGTCAAGAAACAATAGAAGTGTAAAGGGTCTTGAGAAAATACCTGAGTGTTATAGATATTTGAAAAATAAGATGGTACATACATGACAAAGAGCAACAAACTATGAACTTTACGACAGCGCTGGTAAGGTGCTCTGATTTTATTCAAATAACACAAAAACATCTGAAAAGAGATTTGTATAGATACTAGATTTTTTAAAAATTACAATATAATATGAATACAATAAATGCAATCAGTCAATATTATCTGAGGAAGAGGAGAAGAGATGAAAAGGGATTTCAAAAGATATATTTAAAAAATTACCAATTTCTTTCTTTAAAGCTGGAATACTGAAGAAAAACAATGAACATGCCAGAAAACAAACTTCCTAAATAAATAAACTAGATAGTAGCAATTTTTGTAGGTAGCGTTTCTTTCTCTAAATTATTTTAGTTAGAGTCTCTTTTATCAGTATTTTTTGCACAATGCATGTTTCTCCTGCAGGAGTACTCTCATTCTTACAATTTTTCAGTTTCTCCAGATGACATCCATCTCATTTACTGCAGATGCTGACAGTTTGCTAGAAACTGAAAAGGTACTGAATGGAAAATAAAACAAACCAAAAAACGACACCAAAATCCAAACCCTAAAGAACATTACCACTGTTGCATAAACAATTTCAAATTACAGGCTTAAATCAGTAATAAAACTAACATAGCAGCCACCATCATATGTGAGTAAGGTTACATATAAACATAATTTCACAATAGCATGCTATTAAAATTATTTATACTAATTATTTATTGATATTTTGATATTAGGTATTTCTTGAATTGGTGCAGGTTCTTGAATCTGCTTAAAGTAATAACATAAGGACATAATTACAGAAATATTTGTTCTAGTCCTTATATGTGTATATAAATATGTATTAAAACCATATCAAATCGGGTCAATGTTTATGTAACCTGCATTCTGTCTTTGTTACTTCTCAGTAGTGTACACCTAGTAAAGGTCATAAGTATAGTTGTCCAGTGTGCAGCAATGTCCACAATTCTGATTCTTATGCTTAAGATGCCCTTTTTACCAAGATACTTAGGAAAGTTTTTTTTTTTTATCTTGAGATCTGTTGAAAGCAAACCAACAAAAAAAACCGACCAGCCCCAAAGTACAGTGGTTTACTGCTTTAATCAACCAAAAAGATTTTAATTTACTTCAGCTACAGTACTTAGAAAGCTTGCTTATGTCTGTAACACAAATGATTCTTTTCATGCTGTTCCTAGCTGTCTGCATCCTTGACCTATATTTAATGTGATGCATATCCAAATAATAATGTTGGCAATTTCTTTTTTACTTGCAAACACCATATTATTTAGAGCTTCAGTGAAGTGACAAGACACATATACCACCCTCCTTGCAATGCTACCTGTCACAAAAGATGAATGATGGAAGGAAAAAAACCAGACATTTTATCCTGATTGACAAACAGGAATAAGCTGACAAGGTGTGTCACTGACAGAGCTTTATATCCTCAGAAACATAAACACGTCTCTTAATTTTTATATGCTTGAATTAATTTTATTTTTATTTCTGTCTCTCTTTCTTGTACCTGGGGCATACGTACTTTTGGCACTTCTACAAAGAAATTATTTTGCTAATGATTTGACAGACAATTTGAAATAAATGACATCAAATTTACAAGTGGTATTTCAGGTGCTTTTATTTCTTAGGTTTTTTTTACTTGTTAAAGTAAAACATTTATGTACACACATCATGAAATAAGTTGCAAATTCTCAAAATGCTTATGATTTTCACTGTTGATTCTTTTCCATCTTGTATTGAAATACCATCTCTTTTTATTACTTTGTATGAAAGAGCTGTTTCTCTTTGAGTAGTAACACAAAGATTTTCTGGACCTAGGGATAGGTGTGGTTATGCTGCAGTTCATAAATTCACCATTAGATTGGACATGTAGATATGTGCCCATTTTTTACTCTTTCTGCAGACTGGCCCTGTGGCTGTGAACTACAACCCTTAATCAAGATTTATTTTCATTGTACTGCAGTAGGAAGACCATGGAACAATTGACTCTGAGACAAGTATTCTTCATATTTATATCTGTCTTTACATGCACATATTTTATATATATAAAATATGCGTGTGTGTGCACATGTGTATGTATGCATCTCCTTGTAATTGTTATCTATAGTCATTAAGTTCCATCCCACACAGGTTTTTTTTCACCAGTAACACAGAATTTAATATTCTAGTATTCTTTCCATGGTATGTAAGTACCTTGGTGGATTTATAGAAAGACTTCAATGTCAAATATGCATAGACTCCTATGCATATGCATATTATAACTCAGAGAAAGATACCCTGATACTTCTGAAATTACTATGAGTGAAAAGGTTTTGCATCTTGACAAAAGGTGCTTTGTCTACACATGTGAGAAAATAGTTTTTCATAACAGCTTAATGTCATGGAATCATAGAATTTTTGAAAGTTGGAAGAACTGTTGGGTTGGAAGGGATCTGTAGCAGTCTAGAAGATAGCCTTTTCCAGAAAGGTCTAGAAGAATGGGATGTCCATGATAACGAATTTGCATAGAAAGTGAGATACTTATCTCCAGGGTGAAGAAAACTTATCTATAAACAGGTGCCCCCAAAAAACCCAGGTGCCTGCCCGCCCCCAAGATCCTGGACACCACATCAACTGGATCGATGTTAGAGTCAGGACTGGTGATCTTCCTTTCTTCTTTTTCTCCTCTCTATTCTCTCCCTCTCTCTAATCTCTCTCTTCTCTTTTCCCCATCCCTTTCTCAAAATGCACCGCCGTGTGTTTATACCAGAAGATAGAGGACTAATTTATACCAATTTCCATGCCAAGCATATAATTTACTAATAAAACTGTAAGTTTTTGTGAACTCTGACTTCTGTTGTTCCTTTGGCATGTATCAATCTTGGGTGCTCCCTTCTTCTTAATGGTTAACACCACAGGAACTAAAAGATCATCAAACACACACACACCACCGAGGGCAGGGGTGCCACCCACTAGGACAGGTTGCTCAGGGCCCCTTCCAACCCTATCCTGAACAATGAGTCATAAATCAATACTTTGTATCAGAGCATTATCATATAATATATGGATAAAAATTAGAAAATCAAATTGGACATAAGAATAAAGCAGACATCAGCAATAATACAGCACAAAATCTAAATACCAAGTAAGAAGTAAAAGAAAAATATTCTGAAAATAGAAACAAACCCCAAAGATTATGGAGGAAGTTGAAATAAAAAACAATAGAAAATAATAAACATATTGCATGGAATCTAAGCTAAAAAGTGGGAAGAGTTACTAATCGGGAAAAATTTTTCTGAGTTTTGAATCCTTGCCTATTTTATCATCTTTTCTTTGCTTATTTCTATGTTACAAATAAAATGGGCCAATTCCATCTTCATGCATGCTTTGAAACGGCCTAGTATCTTTAAATGAAAATAACAGGAGCGCATCCAATTCCATACATACAGTCCCTCTGTGATCTAATTATATAGCAGCTGTATACTGTAATGATTTAGGAGAAAGTTTATGCACTGAAACCCTTAAAAATTAAACAAGAAAAAACACACAACCAACCATCCAGAATTTGATAAAGACACAAAGGTTAATAATCCATCAAAGCCCAGATCCAGAGTCATCCATACTCTTTGAAAGAGAACCCTCCTCATCTCTCCATAGAATAATTAGCAGTTTGTCCAGCACTTTTCTTAGTGGGAAGATCCCAGCTCACAAAGCCATTAATAGCATGCTCTGCAGCTCATGAGCTTTCCCTAGAGGCCTTGCATCAAAGTGCTGAGCAAGCTTAATGATACAAAGTTTGAGATTTGAAGAAATCATAGCTTCAGCTATTCTGGATTCAGGTTGTATCAGCAAAAATACCCCTGAATAGGCACACAATAAAAAAAAGAATATTAAATACACATTTATTCATGTAACTTTGCTAATACAGTAAAAGAAGAACAATTATATTTGCAACATTTTATCAAATCCATGTTATGTTTACCTTGGCTTTGTAAAACTTTCTAGACTAGACTTTCTAGAATTTTCCAGGATTTAGATCAGATCCTTAACCCAGTAAACTCTGTATTAGTGTAACCGTTGCCGCTAATACCAGCTCAGTATCTGTTCTCCAACACTTGGATGCATTATTTTAAAGTGTTAGAAAAAAACCTTAACTGCAACTTTTAATAGGCATCACTACTTTACTTTTTTCACATTTAATGAAAAAATATTGAATATGAGACATGGCAAGGAAAATAAAACAAAACCTAACAAGTAGACTTGTCATTTTTTTTATTGGGGAGAGGTTTGAGGTTGTTCTTTGTGGATTTTCTTTTCTTTTTTTTGTAGAGGGAGATTTTACAGAATGACAGATTCTCTCATAATTGGATTACTTTTTCAATGAATTTATACTTGTTTCCAAAGATTTTGTTTATTCCATGCACAATCTGTTGTACCATTTTGGTTTAAATTGAAAAACATAAAAATAACAATTTTAAGGAGACTGTGTTTTACATGTAAGTGTCTAATTATATATATTTAGAAGATTTCCTAGCCAGTTTTCCAAGCCAATGAAAATGTACAGTCAAAATATTAGTCAGTCTATCCCAAACTTGGATGTATTGGTACCATAAGGCTTTAGGGTGTCTCAGAGCAAGGGGAGAATAAGGATACACCCAGACCTTGTACATATAATTTCACTTATATATATGAAGAATGAGGCAGAATTCAAATTTTGAGAAGAGTTAGCTTGGAGTACAGCAGCCCATCACTTCAGGTAGAATTCATGTTGCCCAACTTTTGTAGTCTAAAATGTAGCAGTTGTGTCAAAGCCCCTTATGTAAACTTTTGTTATAATCTATGTGATAGCCAAAAGTAAACATATCATCCAAATTTTCAGACAATGTTTATTCTCCAGATGAGACTCCTTGTCATAGAGGTGAAGAAAATTAGCTGAGCTAAATAATGTACTTCATAAACTCCCTGGAGTATGAAATGATCTTCCAATTGCACATTCTGGCAACTGCTCCCTTTGAGAAAGGGTTCCTCATCAATTTGGCACCCCATTTGGATCAACCATAGGTCTCCATGTGCATCATCTCTTCAGCAGCAATTTTGTTCGGGCAGTTTATGAGATTTTCTGTTCATGAAAATTGTAAAGAATCATGTATTATTTTATATAGCTGGCATGAAATTTAATTGCCTTTTAAATACAGATCAGTAGAGAGATTTAAAAATTCTACAACCTGAAGTATTTTCTACTTTATATCTTGAAGTAGGAAATTATGTCAGAATTTTGAAAAAGGTCAACAATGCATATACCTAAAACAATGCTTGAATTTTATTTTCAAAGCACAGAGCAATGTGGTCGCATAAGACTTTTATCCTCTGCAAGCCCTGGGCTAAACATTCAAGTTGAGAAACTTGAATTGTGTTGATATAAAGTTACATTTATTTATAGGAACAACACTCTCTTCAGGGCATTAAAATCTTGGCTGTGATGGCAAATGCAGCCTTATTTGATGTTGATAAAGACATACAAGTGCTTTTATTTTCCTAATGCATGGTGAAGTTTTTCTGGTTCATCCACAGTTCTGCTATCCCAGGGGACACAGCCAGAAGCATGCTGAACTACTGGAGCAGCACTGGGCTAAGAGTCTTGCTGCCTGCAATACATGGTGAAGGCTAGTCCTTGTTCTCTCTTTAAAGAGTATTAGAAAAGAAAACAGCTTATTCCTTTTGGATTTGAATGGAAAAAGAAAGATCTAGAACAAAACCCACAATATTTAACCTTTCAACATAGAAAATAACATGAAAAATTAAAAAAAGAACTTTTAAAAAAATTGTTTAAATGTCAAAAAAAGTAAATTTCAGAGTAGTTTAGTTTGAAAGATAATATGAAGCTAATTTCTAATAAAATGCCTAATTGGGATTTTTGAGGCAAGTCATAAACACAGTTTACATCTAAAATAACAACAAAAAAAATTATAGTGAAATTATAATTAAGTGATATTTGGAAGAGATTCCACTTGCTACTCAGTTCATTTCAGGCTATCTTTATAATTAAGAGCTTGCTTTCATTAAATTTAAAGATGTGTTAGGATGCAATAATAATTTTAATTTACATTTTATAATCACCCAAGGATAATTTTGTTCTTGACTGTTGTATTTTTCAGGCAAAGATAATAACAAAAATCTAAAGCAGTTTCCCAATCCCATAGAACCAGAGCAGACAGCTGGCCTTGGTGATAGATGGCAACAGTTCCTGAATAATAGGTAGATGCAGTGTGGTTTATGGGAGCTGCTTGCGAGGCAAGAAAGGCCTGTGTTTCCCTTCAGCTCTGGAGCATTCAGATGACAAAGGCATGAATTCTGATGCCATAAAATACAAAAAAGTTGAGGAAAATCTCTATTGGGCATCTGCGACTGCAAGCCCACAGTTCAGTGTGTTTGCAGAAGGACATGAAGTTAAAAAAAAAATCCTTCTATTGAAACACAGTGACAGAATGATGACTTTTTTTGTTTTATATCAATACTCAGTACTGATCTTTTTCCTAAGACCTTCTTTAAGTATTCTCCTAATCTGTTTCAAGGGATATTTATGCTCTGTGCATATAAATCAGGATTCATTTGACTTAAAATTAGTTTTCCAGAAACCTGTAGATTTACATAGACAATTATGTCAGGATTGATTTGTTGGTGAAAAAAGAAAGTGTCCTTGAGCCATTTGAAAAAGCTTAGGGTATCCTAATTATCTCCACAGTTCTGGCAGATCCAAGACACAATAAAAACTAGGGTACCTAGAGCCCAGCCTGGGTATCAGCAATAAGCCCCACAGGGCTCAAAATGACATTGCAGGTCTGTGTTTAGGCACCTAAATCTAGATCCAGATTTCACAGCTGGTGAATAGGGTGATTTCATTTCCAGAAATTTATTTATTCCATATCGTTCCATATCATTTTAGGATGATATACATTTCTGGAGATGTTTATTTCTTTGCTAGTGAAACTGGTTGGCAATTTAAGACTAAGGCTTTGATTCAACCCAGTACTAGACATCTCAGCATAGTTTTCTACCTCCTTGCTGAAGCATAAGGTATTATTCTACCCAATCTTGACAGGATAATACCTCACCTTGAGGTTGAGGACACTAAGACCTATTAATGCAGTCAGAGCTGTGACTTTTGATAACAAAATGAGCTTTTCTGGTTTGTTTATAGGTTCCAAGAATGAGGAACTTTCTAGTCCTGCTGATCACAATGAAATCGAGAATAATTTAGGTGAATGAACATAGGAGTCTATTTAGGAAAAGTATGCCAAACTTTGCTAACTATATTGATTAATTTGCATTTCTTAAAATGGGTGTTTAGATATGTGCTTCACATGTACATTGGTTCTACTGCTTATACTGAAATACAGATATATAAAAATAGATCTCAACTTTGCTTTAAATGTTGAGCATATTACAGATTTGTTATTCTACCACTGAAGAGGATTAGGAATTACATCTAAATTCTGATTCTTGTAATTTTTAGGTCTTACCTGAGCTCTATATCAGCTTTGTTTTTGACAGGTGGTTCTGAGAAACTTCAACTTTTGATTCAGATAACTGCAAGGAAAGTAAAGCATTATTGTTTCTAGTAGTGACACTATTTCACTAGTTGTAGATGCTGAGTGAAACACTTTTCCATTCAACAGATTCTAAAATTCCTCTGCAGATTACAAAGCCAAGGCCAAGACCTTGTCAGTTCATTTCCAGTAAATTGAATCACCAGCTGCTCCAGAAGTATTCACATGCGAGTGGCTTTTCCCGATATTTGGCAAGACAAATTCAAGTCAATATAATATATTTAAAGTAAAAGGGCCCAACCAAAATCCAAATAAAATAATTTGTCATAAATTTACCAGCATTACAAAGATGGTTGGAAGAAACCACTTCCTCCCCTGACCTTATGATACCAGCTGATTTTCTGTGTCCTGTTCATGAGACAGTGAATCCCTCTAAGACTCTCAATATGGTGGAAGACATGCTGGAAAATGATGCATGTGTTAAGGTTTCTCAGGGTTTACAGGTCTGACAGCAAGCTAAGCAGTGCCGTGGATTTGTCTGCTCATCTTAAATACAACTTGATTGATGCCAGAATAGATTAAAATGCAATCAAAAATATTTGGTCACAACAAGAAAAATAAACAATGCAGAGATTTAAATACTAATACTACTAATAAAAACAAACAAAAAAGACACAGACCAAAAATACCCAACCTGAAGTGACACAATTATATGTAAAGTGACACAATGTATATGCACAGCTGTCTTAATATTATATCAGGAAGATTTAATTTATCTTATCTCCCTAATTTACCATTGCTCTCCTGCTACAGCTGGCACAAAAGGTTTCATAATTTTCTTTATATCTTAGGAAAAGGTTAGATCTGATCACCAGATTACACATTTGGTCTTGCCTGTGAGCTACAGAATTCAACAGGAAACACTTTATGCAACACTTGCTTTATAAAAGTTATGTACAAAATACACCTTAAAAAAGATAACTTTATGAAATTTCTAGATCCCAAATATTTAAAGTGTCCAGAAAGCTTTAATATGTCTTTCAAAACATCCTATTTCTTCTTTTTCCAGGTGATAATTGATCTTTAGAGGCTTGAGAGGTGGGCCCTTGTGAACCTCATGAACTTCAATGTGGTGAAGTACAAGGTCCTGTGCCTGCTTCAGGGCAATCAGTCTCCAATGTCAATACAGACTGGAGCTGAATGAATAAAGAGCAGCCCTGAGGAAGGGGACCTGGGGATAATGGTGGATGAAAAATTGGATGTGAAACAGCAAGACAGCATCCCGAAACCAACCATATCCTCAGTTGCATCAAAAGAAGCATGGCCAGCAGGTCAAGGCAAGGTGATTCTCTCCCTCTACTGTGCTCTAATGAGACCCTGTCTAGAGTGCTGTGCCCAGGTCTGGCATTCACAGCTCAAGATAGGTGTGGCCCCTCTCCTATGAACACAGGCTGAGAGAGCTGGGGTTGTTTAGCCAGGAAAAGGGAAGGCTTCAGGGAAGATTTACTGCAGCCTCTAAGTATATAAAGGGGGCTTATAAGACAAAGAGGGACCTTTTGGAAAAGATTGTAGTGACAAGACAAGGCTCAACTATTTTAAAATAAAAGAGAGAAGGGTTGGATTGGACAACCCAAACCATTCTAGAATTCTACGAGTTCATGACAATCTTGTAACTTACTTGATTGAAATGAAAGGATTTTCCTCCCTTAGATATGAAAAAAAAATTTTTGTTTTGGATTTAGGAAACAATTTAAGCATTGCCAAAGTATTCAATGGCACTTTAGATGTACTCATGATGTTCACAAATATTTAACAGATGAGTAATCTCAAGAAGACAAGTTAGATGCAGGAAAGGCTGGGTGATAAGTCAGTGCATACTCAGGTGGTTTTACAGTAGTTTTTAAAGTACAGAGTAAAGTTTAAGCACTAAAGGTAGTCTCCTGTACTTAACATTAAACCATTTTCCTCAAAGAAAGATTAAAACTCCCTTACTCTTGCTGTTGCTTTATATATTATATTTTAGAATACTTTTGTGGATTTTTTTTCTTTTTTGCTTTTCCTTATGTCCTCTATCAGCATGGTTATTAAAACAAATTTAAAACACTGAAACAGGAAAACTGTGTATCATTAATTTCTCACTTGCATGTTCAATATTACAGTAATTTTTCATATTAATGTGTACATTGATTTAGGCACATAGTCAAATCACTTTTGGTGAGGGAACCTTGGAATGCCTTTTAATGCCATTGCAAGGGGGCTTCATATGACTGCTGAAAACTACCTTTCTTTCTGTCTTAAAAGTAGCCCACAGATCTCTTACTGATATAAGGAAAACAAGTGGAAATTTATAATTACATAAGAAAATAAAAGTGTTGTGATTTAGAATATTTCAGGATATTTTAAAATAGTGCTCAGTGGATGTCAGAAATTCACATACAAACCTATTTTGCACAGAATAAAGCACATTCTGAATTGTCGTTATGTACTGGCACATATGTGCATATACTTACAAACACATCATGGTATTACCACTGCCTATTAGTGTCATTTTGGACACTAATATCTGTTATGCCAAATGACAGTTTGGATTTCAGTGTTTGCAAAAGAGGAAAATGATACTTGGATTCCACCTGGGAATGGAAGTTATGTTGATTTTGAGGCCTTCTTCATGGAACTACATGTGAAAACACTGCAATACATCTGGCAGATTTTCAGCCAAAACATCAGACAGAATGTCCAGTGCCTGCTCCAGTGCCTGGAAAAAAGGCCACTTCATGGCATAGGCCATTCCTCATGGTATCGTTGACAGTCCTGTCTCTGTCACCTCACTCCAAAAACCACAGTGAAATTATACAAGATGTTAGTACAAATGCATCTTTATGTCCAGTCAGCAGCTGGGTTTGTATTTCTACTGGATGGACAATGAGGCAGAGCAATGTTGTGAGTAAACCTTGCCTCCTTTTTGACCATCTTGGCTCAGCTGCTGTATTCTCCTGATATCATATTAAAGATACCTATGTCCACATAAGATAACACCTCATTCATAACATTTTCTAAAGTCTGCTCAGTCTCATCTGTTTGTTTGTATTGATTTATTGAACTCTGGATAACAACACTGCCTTTCTGATGTGCAGTGAATAAGTAATTAGAGGTATTGCTTTGTGCTAGGACTAAGTCCCTCAGAAACGCTAATGGGAGCTGGAAAAGTCACTTAGGTTATTACTCAAATCCCATTAAAAAACACTGAGTGACATATTTAGTTGTCAGAATTAGTAGATGACTGATTCATATGTTGCAGTAATTTATCTGAAGTGCAATTGATCCTGATTGCTACTGATTCTGATGTGTTTATGAGATTACTTAGTCATTCACCAGTACCCCCACGTGATCATATAAAGTATATGGACACCTTTATCAAATTTACTGAATGAAATTATAAAAATGACCCCAAATAAATTGGAAATGGCAAATAAACTAACTTTTCATGTGTGTATGTTGTCACATATTTCCAGAATTTCCCTTGCAGTCAATAGCAATAACAGTGTGTATGATGATGAAAAAACATGATAGTCAAACCTGTATACAACTGCGTCTACATACAATAAATGTGAATTTTGCAAGAAATAAAACAGAGTTCTATCACAAGACTTTCTTTTTCCTCTTTTAGAGTCCAGTTTGACAGCTTTGTTCCTAAAGGGTGACAGCTGAAACCACTGAATTCTGTTTACAATACTTTTATTCAGACCTATATTTTTATTTAGAAGAGATAGAAAGAGGCAGGATTATATATATCTATCTTTGCAGAATATATTATATCTATCTTTATTAGCTCAATCCACTCCTATGTAAGAAGACCGTTGACAGTGATCGTGGGTTGACGCTATAAATGAGTGTTATGAAAATCCAGTTCAGTTTTTAAAGAAGACACAAATGAATCACAAGCAAACAACAAACAAATAAATAGTTTATTTATACACCTGCCTATATATGCTATATATAATAAACGTATGTAAAATAGGGAATTATAGAAGGAATAAGCAGAGATGATGTAAGTACACATATGGATATAGATATAGATTTTTTTTTTTTCAGATATAAGGAAGGAATTTAAAAAGGGTCTGTTCATAGACTAACCAGAAAACAAGAGAAATACTGTTGCCTCCTTCTGTTGGGTTTTTTATTATTTCAAACCCGATTTTACATGTAATTTATAGCTAGCATTTTGTCTCTGCATATATTATTTCACATGCACTACAGTACTGAAGCAGCAAAACTGACACCTAGACAGCATAGTATTAAAATGTGTAATCTTTTCTAGAAAGCTGTGTATGGTATGTCACAGCACAGTCAACTTGCATTAGCTTAGTAAATCTGTACTGCATCACTGAACATTAGCTCCAGTTCATCCATTATGGTGCAGAGATTGCTTATTGTGTTCCCAGGGCTCTTTTATATGAAAGAGCGATAGTGCTGTCTGCCAAAATGGTGTTGCCCTGTCAGAGTAGTTTTAATTGAGCTGAGCCATAGGACCCTGCCCAGTGCTGTTATGGGAGCTGAGGACCATTTGGTGAATAGCACTCTATGAGATTATGGCTGTTAAGAGTATAATGGACAGTTACTGTAATATCCTACCCAACTAGAACACCATAAACATGTCCATAGGTAGTCATTTTACTTAGTTATCCTGTTTCCTAAAACAGTGTGGGTCTGCAGCTTTGTGTCTATCTTTTTCTGAAAATTATGGTTTATATTGGCAACAAGTGTTATCCATTCTGTGGTCATGGGAGGGAGACAGAAGAGGCCATCTTTAGAAAGCAAACTTTTACTATTTAAATTCCTTTTGTATCTTTATATCAACCATTTTACCCAAGCAGAATGAAAACTAATGATATTTAAATATTTTATGTATTTTTCCAATGATAATATGTTAATGATCCAATGGAAAAACTAGTTGACAAGGAAAATATTTTATTTTCAAGCTTATGAGAGATGATTGTAAATAATGATAAATATAAACAGCTGTAAATAAGCACCGAATAATTTACCTTTTCTGTTGTTTTATTTGAGTAGTTCTGACACTTAAACATATATTTCTTAATTTAAATAATTGCTTTCTAGTTTCCAGTTGATTTACAAGGTACTGTATAAGATGATCAGCATGTCTGGAAAGAAACCAAGCAATAACTATTTCCTGTCAAGCTTATGCACATTTATGTATGGATAAAAAAATCATGAGTCATCAAAATGAAATTA
The DNA here is from genome assembly GCF_017639235.1 of Corvus kubaryi. Taxonomy (NCBI): domain Eukaryota; kingdom Metazoa; phylum Chordata; class Aves; order Passeriformes; family Corvidae; genus Corvus; species Corvus kubaryi. The sequence continues at coordinate 19,462,210 of NW_024580667.1, read as the reverse complement.
GAAATGCAAGTTCTTTCTGTTGGACAGAGGACATACATAAAAGTGCCCTTAATTTCATATCTCTGACAAATCACCAGAGATCAAACAAATAGAAATGGTGATTTCTTATCATGATGATGGTGGTAACTTGTGCAACCCCATTAGTTCTATCTAATAGGCTTATCTTTGTCAGGCAGAGATCTGTGAATATGAGGCTCATTGTGCTTCCATCCTGTATAAATGATCAAATGTGTCTGCCTAGCAAAGACATGCCAGAGAATCACCAGTTTGCAATACAATGGCATTGTGAAGACCAGAGCTATTTTTTCAGAGATCAAAAAAACCCCAAAAAAAACAAAACCAAATGCAGGCTTAGACAGGTTGGGACAATCTTCAGTTAATGCACTCCTTATAGTGAATGGAGAGGAAAATAGATCTAAAAGGAAAAATTTTTCTAATGTTATTTTTAACCTCCTGTAAGGACAGAGTGAATTGCTGTACAGAAATGGCTATTTCTTTTGAAAATATTATGAACTATGTATATAGAGTATTTTCAAATGTTGAAGAAACATTAACAACCAGCCAAAGATAGATACACTTTTTATATTCTTTAGGTATTCTTATACAATCTAAAACAAAGCATGTTTGTTCTTTCATGTAGATTGTTCCACATATCTGAACTGGAAATCCCAGGTTCTGCAATATATAAGTATTGTGAAAAAAGCATTTAGGCTATAAATATACCTTTGTTAAGTCAAAAATAAAAATAATTTCAAAATTGGGGATTTCTAATTCTCTATGCACTTGTAAGAATCTCTGGAAAACTATATCTCTAGTAGTCTACCTCTTCATGTAACCTGCCTCTTCATCTGTTGAAAGGAAGAAAAGCCATAAAGCGATCAGTTTGTTCCAATGCTTCCTGGCCAATGGAGAAGACAGTCCTATGCTACTACCCTCCCACACTCCACTTCCATTCTTTCCATCTCATTTTGTCTATGTGTTGCATATCATGTTATAATCTTCAGTGGATCAATAGAGCTAAATGAATTGTTAAAAAAGTAAGCTTTTTTCTCTTTGTTTTCCTATCCATAGTGTCCTTTCCTCTCTTTGTCTGTTCCTCCTTCCCCTTCTCCCTTCCTTCTTTCCTCACTTTCTCTCATTCTAGTTATTTTTCTTAGGGCTAACAAGGGGTTAGATGCCACAGCTAGTGTTGAGGATTATATAGGAATATATCTGACAAAGATTACCACTGCATCAAAAGACCAAAAACTCAGTGGCAGCAGGATATTTGACTGACTGCCCAGTCTCAGCAGCCCTTGCCCTGACCAATCTAGAACTGACCCTTCCAGCTGTAGGGGCCACGTTTTTAGCCTGTGCACATCTAGAACATGATTGACTTGGAATGACCTATGGGAGCACTTGTCACCCCTGCAGAAAATTTGTAAGATGAAAGCAAGTAGTGTGAAGTCACTGTTGGAAAGGGTATGTGAAACCTACTCTTGATCACTTTTTCATCACTAGGGAATCTGTAGATTGTAGCTGAGCCACTGTAGAGAGAAAATGCAGATCACTCTAGGTCAAAAGTGAAATGCCAGCTGGATGGAGGAAATTAGACATGGTGTACCATCTATTTTATCTGCCTATTTTTATCCAAGCTCCATCAGTTTCTTCCAACTGCCATTAAAATGGATAACTAGAAACTTCCATGCTTCAGGACTCTACTCTTGATTAAAAGTAAATTTGGCTGATGAAGGAAGGTGGTGTTAAATAGTATCTTGTGAGTAATTTCATCATCAATGGAGAATTTGAAAACTGTTCCAAATAGCATTACAAACAGCCAAGATATGAAAATTCCTTTTTTTTTCAACTGTCTTAGGTAAATTATCATGCGTTTTACAAGCCAGAATTTTTTGGGAGAAAGGACTGTGCTTTCCTCACAAATTAAATATGCAAAGGAGCTTAGACAGAAACACTTGAATTGTAGTGACAGAATATTTTGTTTTGTCTCTTACAAGTACAAACAATAAAAAATACACAGTAAATTCTATAGTAACAATTTGTAACATTCTTTTCCATATCTCTGACACTAACAAATTTAAATAATTTTCTCATTTCCATTGTTTTAATAACTTCTTCTTCAATTTTGAAACCAAAATGGAAACTAAAGGAAATGAAAGGAAATATCATTGCAAAAGCTGATTACATATTGTACCAGGGACTTCACTGAAAGAAAATTAATATAAAAGAAGCTGTTAGATTGTCACAGACAAATAGCAGGGAGATATTTTGGACCTGTATAGATTCTTTTCTACTCAAAAGAAGAAACTGTTGTAGTCTTGAATATCACTGAATGACATCTGTTGAAATATATAACTAAGAGTTGCCCTTTCTTTGCAACAGACAAAAAAAGACTGAAGTTTAAAAAGAATCCTGGAAATGTTTACCACCAGCTATTTTCATACAGCATAATAATAACTAGGACTATATAATACAAGAACACTGGTATATTCAATTTCAGGAAATTAACTCTGAGAGAATTAAAAAAGCCTATGAGCAAAGTGAGATGCACTAAAATAAATTGGAAGAACTTTGGAAAATATTCAAAACTGCCCCTTGAATTCTGAAAGAAGTACATAAGAGTCAATATGAAACTAGTGAAAGATTCCATGAATTATCAAGGATGAAAAGGAATGTGAAGCTGGAGAAGAAGAAGTAAAAAAAGCAAAGAGGCATATTCAGGATTAATGAACATCTCTTGATAAGAACTATGTTGATAAGAGTTTACAAATTTAAAAGGCAGTCATAATTATTCTCACTTAAAACCTGTTAAATCCTGTAACTGTGGTTTGATCTGAAACTCAATGTGGCTAGCTTAATTTTTCTAGTACCTTGAGTGGGTTGATGACAAAGAGACAGAAATTTTCCTTTCTCATTTATTGTGAAGGGTATTTAACACTTCAACAGCACTCATGGAACAGAGATTAAAACAAAATATTCTTCTGACTGGTTTCAAGCCTGTTCCTTCTCAAAAGTGACAATGAGATTCGTGTCTTCTCAAAATAAGTGAACAATGGCTGTGCTTTTCTTTTTTTTTAATTCTCTCTTAAAAAGAATTCCACAAAAACCCCCCAAACATGGAAACAAGGGTCTAAAATTATACTTGTAACACTCAGTGTTGATCAAGTTAAGTGTGAGCTGTAGAAACAGGATATAGATGGAGGAATTGTGGGTCTAATAAGGCCCTATATTATGGATTAAGTAATAGGTTTAAATTGAGTCTTTCAATGGTAGAAATGTTTTTGATTGGTAAGAGTATCTGTCTGGTATACTATTTGGGATTTTTTTTTTCTGTATAAAATCAGAGCTATTTTAAATAAGACAACTTTGAGAAAGAGCCATTCCAAGGCGAAGTTGGCCATGACAAAGAGCTGTCCCACAGGGAAGGCAAGAGACCAAGATCTCTCCCAAGGGGATAAAGACAATGACAATAAGCTTTTCAAAGGGGAAGATGAACATGACAAAGAGTTGTTCCAATGGAAAGACTACAACATCTAAGAGCTGGCCCAGGGGGAAGATGACCTCAGCTACATCTGGGACAACCCCTTGGACATGGTGAATGATGAGGACCCTCATATTGGTCCCAAGGAGGCACCCAGATGTCCCAGCAGTGTGGGTACAGAGACAGCAGAAGAGGCAGTCGGTGACCTGCACAACACATCTCCTGCCCCAGCAGGCCCCACAGACACCATGCTGGCCGCTGCTACCCTGGCTGGAGGTCCTGAGGAAGAGGAGCTCTTAAGGGGGAAAAGGCAGCAGCTTCTTCTGCCTTCAGCAAGCAGGTGACAGCAGCAGGGGCAGAGAGCCAGGTTGCTGCCCTGCACAGCCCCTGTTGCCCACACAGCCCCTTGTCTCCCCAGCTGGAAATCCAAGTCCTCAGCAAGCAGTGGGCTCTCTGCAAGAAATGGCCCTCCCACTTCAGGTGGGAGCTCTGGGCTCTGCACGGGCTGTTTCTGTGGTCCTGCATGGTGGGATAGCCAGAGGATTAGTGCCCCCCACTGCCAGTACCAGACAGGTCCCCAGAGAAGGCACCCTGAGGGAGCAACACATGGTGGGTTTGCTGTGAGCATGTTAATAAAAGATGCTGATTTTCCAAATGTGCTCATCTGTGCCTGGTCCATCTTAGGAGCAAGACAGGTGCAAACCAGGCACCAGAGATTTGATAGCTGTATGGATGCTGTGGCCAAGATGGACGCCACTTGCCATGTCAACCATGATACCCAGTTTACACTGTGCAAGTGAATTCCCCCACAAGGACAAGGGTGGTTGATTTGGAGGTGTCCCTGGTTTCCATTTTCTTTGAAATAAAAAGTAACTTTTTCTCTTATTTGGCCTGATCCGTTTTTATAATGCCTGTGTAATTTTTAGGATCATATAAATTCTATGGACAGTAAAATACTTCCTTTTTTAAGAGAGAAAAAAAATAAAGGAAATTAATTGTCACAATTTTTTTGGCAGCAAAAAGTGCACTAAACAATAACATCACCACCAGTGTGGAGGAGAATTCATCAATTCTAAGTATAAGCATTGAAAAAAATAAACTATATTTTTTAATCACCAGTCGACCACCATGAAGCAGAAATTCCTTCTCAGCAACTTGAAGATTGGAATAGGGGAAGTCTGCACAGATGTTACTAACACCTTTCCTTTGAAAACCTGCCTCATGGCAGGGCTTTTCCTTGTCTCTATGGGCCAGGGTTTGTCTCACCACAGTGGGAGCATTACCTGCGGCTGCAGCTCTCTGTGGCCCTCACCTGAGTGGAATGGAGGTGTGCAGTGTGGGAGTTGCAGGTCCTTCCACTCTGGCATGACCTGTCAGGTGGTGTTGCCTGGGCACCCCAAAAGCAACTCATCCTGGGGAGTGTGTGGGGAGAAAAGCTTCAAGCCATGTTGGGATGGGACAAGAGGGAGCAAGAGGGAACATTGCCAGATCAGAGGGTGGTGAGTCACTGGCACAGGTTGCCCAGAGAAGTTGTGGCTGTCTCATCCCTGGAACTATTCAAGGCTAAGTTGAACAGGGCTTGGTCTAGTGGAAGGTGTGCTTGTCCATGGCATGGGGTAGGATGAAATGACGTTTAAGGTCCCCTCCAACCCAAACCATCCTGTGAGGCTACGGATATCAGGGGCAGCAAGTTGGCCAAGCCCCCAGATCAGCACTGGGGTCCCACATACAGCTTTATCTCTTTCTCCTCTGTTACACCACAAGACCCCTCCCATGGAGCAGCCCTCACAGCTGGGAGCTGTGTTAATCCACTGAATAAACTTCATGTTTCACTATCTGGATCCATACATAGCTTATAATATTTCTGAGGGGGGGCTGAAACTTCTAACCATTGAAAGGGAAAGAACAATGAGATTTGAAATGGATTGTTCACACAAAATATAGGAAGACTTGACCTTTTGGTAGCAGGGGGGCTGCAGTGGCAGCCTCTATAAGAAGAGATGAGGGGCTGCCCTGCTGTTGGGCAGAGCCAGTCCCAACCAGCTCTAAAATAGAATTGCTGCTGGTCAAAGCTGAGATTATCAGTGATACCGGTGGTTGCCTCTGTGGTAACATATTTATGAAGTTGCAAAAAAAACCCACAAAACTCCCACAAAACCCCCCACAGCAGCTGTGAGAGAGGAGTGAAAAAATGTCAGAAAAACATTCTTGCAGACACCAGGGTCAGAGAAGGAGGAGGTGATCCCCTACGTGTCAGAGCAGATTCTCCTGCAACATGAAGAAGGTGAGGCAAGCTGTCTCCCCGCAGCCCTGAGGATCACAGCAGAGCAGATCCATCCTGCAGCCCACACAGGAGTCCACGCCAGAGGAGGTAGATTGGCCTTGTGTTATGATCCAATTATTAAGGGGGGCCTCTGCCTGAATTAAGGTGTGAACAAGATCATAATTAAGAGTATCCATTTTATTTAACAATAAATGTGAAGAAGAGAGAGAGAGAGAGAGAAAAAAATAGGAAGAAGGGCCAGGGAGGAAGAGAAAGAGAGTAAAAGAGAGAGATATATTAAGTAAAAGATATCACCACCACATGAACTTCTGCCATGTCCTGCTGGTCGTTCTTCACCCTGGTCTGATCGGTGGTAGGGGTCCCAGAGTATTCTACTGGAGGTGCCACTTTTATACAGTACAAGTCCCAGGTACCATGAGGCATAGGTGCTGTTCCCATAACTTGGGATCGCATTTGTGTAAGCAGCTGCTTCCTTCTTCACAGTTTGCCACGGGAATTTTATGTCTAGAGAGGTCACTCAGACCTGCCTCACCAGGCCTGGAATCTTCCTGTTGTTGCTGTCTGCACTTCTCACAAGTTTCCAAGTGTGCACAGTGGAATTATGTTCAGTGTGCTAATTCCAAATCCTCACCTTCATTTAGGTCTGGTATTAACACCTTCCTGCTTGCCATATGTGCTTAAGTTCCTGTTGTGGTGGATTATCTTATGGGTACTTCATTTTTTGACAGTGTTTGAGAGAGTTCGTTGTGCTCTTTAAGTCCTTACACTTTGACAGAAACTGCAGTCCATAAAGACCCAGTGATGGAGCTTGCTTCTGACAGGAGTTATAGCCTTTGGAGAGGAATACTTGCATGAGCAGGGTTTTTGGCAGGATCTATGACCCTGTAGGAGATCAGTCTGATCCTGAAAGACTGAACCCGGTGGAAAGGACCCACACTGGAGCAGTTCATGAAGAACTGTATCCCATGGAAAAGATCACATTCTGGAGAAGGGGAAGTGTGTGGGGAGGAAGAAGAAGCAGGTGTGAACTGGCAGTTGCTCTTATTCCCTGATACTCTGTGTTGCTCATGGGGATGAACATAGAAGAGTCAGGAATGAAGGAGCAGAGTTAAGCCGGGGAATAAGGAGAGGGGGGGGAAAGCTTTAATTTTGGTTTCATTTCTCATACCCTGCTCTATTTTTAATGGACAATGAATTAAATTTATTTTCCCAGATTTGAATCTGTCATGCCTGTGAGAAATCTCCCTGTCCTTTTTTGTCTTATTTTCTTCCCCTGTCCTAGTGAGAAGAACTTAGAGAACAGCTTAGTCGGCATCTGGCAGCCAGTCAAGGTTAACCCATTGCAGTGTCCATGTGACAAAGTAGCAAGGGCAGTAGTCTGATGTCATGAGAAGCAACATGCAAGATCTGAATCCCCTGCAAGGAGCAAACCTACCTAACAGTAATCAGGTCAGCAGATGGAGGCCTTCCCATAGCTGGGAGTCACCCACTGCCACACTACTATTTCCTCCTAACACACTACTATTTCTCTCCCTGTCTCTGCTACCACAGAGGCGTCCATTTCCAATCCAGTGAACACAGTCTTTGCTTGTCCCTCCTGGAGCTTTGAGCTCTCTTGTTTGAATGGGCTCAGAGAAGATGCCGTAAATTTTGTTTACATATCCCTCAATGCTGTGCCATCTGCCCTTTTCACAGCTCCTTTCCCTTTTGACAGACCCAGGTCCCAGAGCCAGGGACAGCACCTCTGTCAGCCCCAGCTCTGTGAGACACATCAGGTGGCCCTGCAGCCCCCGTTCTTGGCAGCCCTGTCCTCTCTCCAACACAGCTATGCCATGCCTGCTGTATTTGCTGCAGTCTTGGGGACTGTGTCCAATGACATATCAGCCCTGTTACTGCTCAGTCCTATGCTGCCTTCAGCATCTCCATGCTTTTCCATGCCCACATAGTGATATGTCTATTAGCTGCCTCTGTTTGCTCTGTTTTTATCACCTTTTTACATCTTAAATCAAAGGACTCTCTAAGTCAGACCTGTAAATCTCAAATCTTTGCTACAGTCTGTGAAAGACACTATTTTTTTACTTTAATACTGAATCCAAGTTTCATTCTCCTACTTCTATTTGCATATGTAAGGATGTAAAATGTTTCACTTTGAAAGATTGCACTGTATTGAATTTGGGTTCAGGCTTTCCTGGAGCAATACATCCCCATTTATAAAAATCCATTTGATCCAGTTCATTCTGTATTTAATGCCAATTCCTATCTTCAAAATATAATCCCCTATGTTTGTAAAAATCACTGTTTCAGGCCATTATAATTTACATGTGCTTTTAGGATATATGGTTTTGTCCCTGATCTGTACAAGTTCTGAAATAAATCTGGAGATACACAGCCAATATAAAATAATTTTACTCTTTAGAAAAGAAATTAAAATGACTCTTGTAACACCAGGAATACTATAACTAGCTTTATATTGCTTGCATTATCATTGCTTCATCATTATTTCTATTACTATTCCTTTTGGTTATACAATGGATGAGGGGAAAATGAAACAGAGTATCTTAAAACCTTACGGCATAATAGTGATTCTTGTACACAATTATTAAACGTCTCTTAGCACTGGCAATCTTACAGGTTTTATATCTATTAAATATGCTTAGTGGTATTATTACACATATTTCACAATTTTTTCTACATATATTTAGTAATTTTTTCTTAACTGGTAAGTTAAGCTACATGAAATATTTTCACATCTTCCATAGCAATATACTAATCACACATTTTTTTGAAATATTTCATGGGAATGTAGTCATTATATCAACATTTATTAAGAGAACATTTCAAAATAGTTTTTTCCAATACAATTTAAACAAATATAGTGTAATGGTAAAGTAGGCAATTTTGAAGTATTTTGTTGGGCACTAGCCTTTTTCTCCTCTGTAAATTACAAACCCTTAATCTTGAATTGTACCCAAGCAGCATTTTAAAATTATGATCCTCAGAAGGAAACATTATATGTTTCCAGCAATTTTACCTTCCTTAAAAATATGCAGCAGCTTAAAAAAAAAAAAATAGGGGAAACTCCCAAAACTTGGATATTTGTCTTCCTAATATTAGATAAATTATAAGATAAACTGAGGAGTGAGAAGCCTGTTTACACACAATGAAGCACATAAAAGCAGTGCAATCTAAATGGAAGAAATTGATTTTTAGTATTGAATGAGACCATTGATTTTCATTCTGACAAGAGAAAATAGCCTTACTGAATACAGTCAACAGGAAATGAGGTGTCTTCTCTGAAGTATATACTACAATGATCTGATAAACACATAATCTCTTCAACAAGCAGATGCCAACACCTACACTACGAAAAGAAACCCAAACAGTGTCCCAGCAATTACAACGGATACACTGTACTTCATCACTCACTGCCACCATCATAACTGCACCTTTCTAAGTTGAGAAGAGAGGCAAGGATGATTGAAATGAAGAGTACTTCACATCGTGGTGAACAAATAGTATGTTTTTTGTATACAATATAGTCAATGACTTATTGGTGGTAGGTTTTTGGGGTTTTTTATTATTATTTTTAATTTTTTAGCTCTGTCAGGTAAGAAGAAGACTTTCCAGAAGTCTATAACATAGGTTTTGAAGCAGCAGTGTAGCAAATGCATTTCACAAATTTAGGACCAGTGTAAGGTAGCTTACACTTACAAAGATTAATGCTGTCACAAAAGGAAGCCATCAACTTTTAGAAGACCTGGGAAATGCAATCAAACATTATGCTGCGTTATCATTGTTTTAGTTTTGGTATTTGTTTGCAAATATGTAGATGTCTAAGTCAGTTCTGTCCTTAGCAGGAGTTTGAGGTGATGGTCCTTCTTTCATCCTTTTGCTTTATTGCTACAGCACTCGTGTGTTGGTTTGACAATTACTGCACTGTGTTAAGAGCCTCAGGAGACAAAGAACAGGCAAATAGGTGTTGCAAACATCTTTGAGTCTTATTTGAAGAAGCAGCATTGCTTTATTTAAATATTCTGTTATTCTTTTAATGAAAAGCTCAAGGTGACAGTCATACTCTGAAACAGTCCTTGTGAACCCACTTAACTGCCATGATAAAAAATTTCCCTTTTAGCACTTCTTTCTTCTGAGATATATAAAAAAAGATCTAATGGCCTTGTTAGATTGCTAGTTCTGACCTTGTTAACAACACTCTTCATGAGTAAAAAGAAAAGAGGCACTTCATGAGTAAAAAATAAGCACTTTTTAGAGATGCTCTAGCTGTCATTATTAGGCTTAATATACAACTGCAATAACAAAAAAATCAACTAACAAAAAATAAAAAGAAAAGAAACATCACTCCCCAAAAAGAAAACACAGCATGAGAACATAGCGTGATCCATCTATCAAAATACATATAATTTCCATGGCTACCAAATGAGATGGAAACTATGGGGGTTTTATCACGACTTGAGGTGTTTTAACTGTACACATGGTAGGTTTTTAGTGTTTTTGTTTATTTCAGGACAGTCAGCAATATGCATCTTGTTAAATTTAAATTTAAATACGGGTTAGAATGTAGTTACTCACAAGGGGTTTTTTTTCACATTGGATATTTTGTGAAGATTTGTTGTCTCTTTTTTATGTAGACATATGATCTTTCACAAGCATGAAATTACACCTAATGGTAGGTTTACATATCAAAATCTCCAACTTTTTCCCTATGTTGAGCAGAACACAGTAGAAAGGTCTAACAAGTTTCCAGTTGTCTACTTCAGAAAACAAACTGAAGCCCAGTTCCTTAACAACTGAGAAATTAGGGATGCCCCAGTCCCAAAAAGGATATGTTATTTTTTTATATATTTATTAAAACTGTAGAAACAGCTGTAAAAGTATTATAGATAGGGATGCAGGAAATTAACCCTAATTTAGCAAGGTTAACAGAGGTCCTGTAAACAGATTAGGATGATTTTGTCAGTTTTTTGTTATCTGACCAGGAATCAGTAAAAAGGTCTTAAGTCTGTGACCTACACATTTTATGGATATTTAGTGAAATAACAGTATTTTAAAACAAGCAAACATCATCCTGCCACTCTCCCCCACCCCCAACCCTGAATGGAACGGATTTCTGTTCAAGTTGAAGTCATTCCCCGTCAGAGGTTTCTTGTAAAACTGACCTAAAGAGATAGCAAGGTTTCTAGAGTCTATTCCACTACATTTAGTCCCTTCCACAAATAATCCTGGGTTCAATTTCACTTAAATTAGGTCACAGTTTCTCTAATAGTCTTGTCTTATTTTAATTTCTTATAATTTCAATTTTAAGATCATAATATCCTCAAATAGATAACGAGCTACCATTAGAGAAATGGTCAAGGCCCAATGCATATTTTATGAATGAAAGATTACTTTTCCTAGCCTGTGATCATTAAATGAATATGCATACAGTTTTAGTTGTGAACCTTCAGTACCCATACAAAAAGGAAGGGAACTATTACAGTAATAATTTCATACCAATTTCATTATAAATTTTACATTATTATCAGATCGCTATTATCACTAATGGATTTAGATTATCCACTATCAAGTTTGAGCCCAAATATGAGGTGCTGCACAAAATATCTAAGTGCCATTAAGTACAAAAATAAACACAATTAGAAATGTAATCAATTGAATAGACTTTGTAGACATTTGGAGGGAAATTCTGTGGGCCTCTGTTGGTTCCTAGGGACCTAGATTAATATCTGTACATGGTGCTGTACGGTGTTACCCTAACGGAGCTACTGTTTAAAGGATAGCTCAGTAATCTCCATCATGGTATTCTCACCACATTCGATCCAATTTATTTGCAGTCAGACAACCTAGACAACTTGCTGGCTTCTAGGAAATCTTCAGAAAATAACCTAAAATCTTAGATAGAACAATTAATGTCTTTTGATGGCATGACATACTCTGTTGCACCAGGTAGGAAGGCAAGTCATTGCTACTGCAGAATGGTCTCCACTCCAAGACCAGCTAAAACCAACAAGACTGGCAAATCTTTCAGTATTCTATATTTTCCATGGATGTTTAGGAAAACCCTTTTCTTACTTTGGGATTTATTTTCATCATTCTTTATAATTTCCTTGATATTATTGCCTGGTGTTGAAATGAATTGTTTTCCAACAGATTGTATGGCATCAGTGTTTTAAAGGGCTCTGGATCATAACCTTGATTCAAAATGTGAAACTGACCTCTGTGAAAATACATTGTGTTTAGTTCTTTGGTTTCCTGTAAAGATAGGGATCAGATATTCAAGATTAGTTTCAGGTTCAGGCTTTTTCAGTATCAAATGCAAAATCAGGAAATATGTAGAGAAATAGATTTTAACATATAAGATTAAACATAGAATCTGAAACAGATTTATGTTAAATAGATATGAGTTTAAGATGAACAAAAGAACTAAAGGGATTGTCTTACTTCTGTTAAGTACAAGTCCATGCCAAGGTGGGGGTGGGGGGCAGGGAAGGGAAGGCTTGAATTTAATTTGTATATAAACTAATGCCCTTATTCAGCTTCATTTAAAATCAGTTAGCATTTCCAGCTCCCAACTTTAACAGAATGTCAATAATTCATTAAAATTAAATTACAATCACAATATTTTAATTTAGGTGAAGTACAGGAATAAACACATAATCTGTTAATCGAAACAAATGTCACTCTCTTTTGCAAAATTCTCCACATGAACAAAATTCGAAAAAAAATATTGTAATATGTATAAAAATTTTGGAAATTTTCCAAATACTAGCAGTTCATGGTACATTTACCAGTTTCAGATATGGCAGGTGGCAAGAATATTTTCTTAGACTTTTCAAATAATTATTCAATTATAAAATTGATCTGATTTCTACTAGCTTAATGTCCAATTTAACTCATAGTTATATGGGTGCTTCTGAAACCCACATAATAGAGGTTAAATAATAATTTTATCTAATGGAATTCCAATTGTTCTGTAAAATATATTTTCTATACACTTTTTTACAGTGAAGAAGTCCTAGGGAGTTTTGTTTGTTTGCATGTTTGTTTGTCTATTTTTTCAGATACTTTTTACGAAGACTGAAAGAGAGTAGTTGGTCCATACTGCAGAATTCTGCACCTGCATCAGAATACAGAGTTCTACATTAACACATAGACTGTGAATTTATCATTACACTATATTGCCCAATTCAATTATTAGCATATGCTGTAAAATAAACCTCGCAAATAAAACAAAACATTTAGAGGTAAAAACGTGATGCTGGAACTAGTGTTGTGCAACTTCTCATTTGAAAGCTCCAAATTCCTATTGTGAAGTCACTGAGACTCTGCAATCACTACAGTATGAAGGCTTGTGCTATGTGGAGACTTTTTATCCAAGTTGGAAATAAGCACATCATTCATAAACAATTCCAGGCAGCAGAATTGTTCCTGTTACTTAAAAAAAGTTCCATCATCATTTCTTCAATGGGTTTTCATTTTTGGAAAGGAACCGGTTTAAAAAAAAATCAATTGCAAGCACAAACTTCCCCCCTCCAACTTCTTAATTAAAAAAAAAAAAAAAAAAAAAAAATTAGGGCTATCTTGTTCATTACCATGGGAAATAACCACAATTAAACTACAGGGAAATTGTTTAACTATGGAACAATTGATCTGGAAAGTTTGTTACTTTGATTCAGTCTGTTAGAAAGGGAGTTCTTAACTGTAAAATACTAGAATAACAAGGACAGAGGGAGAAGAGAAGAGAAGAGAAGAGAAGAGAAGAGAAGAGAAGAGAAGAGAGAAGAGAAGAGAAGAGAAGAGAAGAGAAGAGAAGAGAAGGCATAATTAGAAGTCTAGCCATTTTGAAGAAAGGAGACATATTTTAGATGCTCCCCCCTAAGTGAAATTCATTCACGAAAATATATTCTGTGGGGCTTAAATGTGTGAACTAAGAATACAACTGGTTTGATCTTTCCTGAAAGAATGATCATCATACATGTAGAGCTGGTCTCGATCTTATGAGACTGTGGACTCCTTTGAAGGTTTCCATTGCTGCTAAAGATTATCTAAAAGTCTGAGCCATGAGAGATACAATATGAGCGAGTGCACATCTGCTTACATACACATACCTTCATTTGATTTAAGGTGCTTGAACCTGTAAGTGTAAACTCCTTTGAAAAGCTTCAATGGCTCATGTGAGACTGACCATCATTTTTCTCTGTTGAGGAACTGACAGTGCTACTTGACTTCTGTCAAATAACATGATTGCAGAATTGTTCTCAAAGATGATTAAATGTTTTAGGGAAGGCAAGGTTGTGAGCTAAAATAAAGTTTATTTTTTTTTCTTCTGAGACACAGTTAAGAGAGGGATTATTGTAAAAAAAAATTGAGACATAAGAGAAAAAGAAAGATTAGGCATCTTTTTATATGGTATATATAAAAAAATATATCCGCAAAAAAAAAAAAATCAGAAATCCACAGCACAGTGCTGGCAGTTAATTTAGACCATAGTTGTGTACATTAAGATGTACCAGTTTATCTGAAAAAAATCTCCACCTTTTTTGTCTGGTTGGTTGTTTATTTGTTTTACCAAATAAATTTGTGTTTGAAATGAAAACAGACTAGATGGAGAAAATGTACCAAAGATATAAGGTATTTTATAACATACTTAAAAAGCTATCTTGTGCATTTATATATTATAAGTTAATAATTCAACTTCTGGTCCTTATTGAAGATAATAATGTATTATTTGTTACCTGTGGGTAACGCATTTTATGTAGGAATATTCATAAAAGACTTCTCATGTATTAACATGTAACTTACATTACTAATATAAGATTTTTAGAATTTACCTCTACTTCTACTTATTCATCAAATATAGGTCAAAGAATCTCTTACTCCTTTTACTTAATTTGTGTATAGTCCACCTGAATTAAACAGGAAAAGTCACAAAAATAAAGTTGTACATATGTATGCTTACATAGAATTTAAGCAATGTTCAATTATAGACGTTAAAAATTGTTATTACTAGTTAAACTATATTATTTAAAAGTTCTTTTCCCAAGAAGTTAATGCAACCCATTTGATATGTTATCAAGCTTCTTTTGGCCTACAAAATACCTTCATAGTTGCAGGGTGGGGGAGGGGGCACCCATGTTTTGGTTCAGTTTCTTTTGATTTGGGTTTTCTCTATTTTCCCTGGAAATAGCAGATCTTAAAGTATAATCTTTTCCTTGACAATAATATGATGGCCCATAATTTGATATTACTTTGCATATCAAATAACCTGCCCAATGCCCTTTAGAGGAATTCCATTAATTGGAAAGATTGGAACACCTAAATCTTGGGCTAAAACAGCTTCATGCTGCTATGATAAGTCATAACATAGAATCACAGAATGGTGTGGGTTGGAGGAGACCCTAGAGATCATCTAGTTCCAACTCCCCCCTTGTCCGCTATGGACAAGGACACAATCACAACCCGTACCTCAACCTAAATCACAAAATTCTTCAGGGAAACCATGTAAGAATATATCTAACATACACCTTGCCACCACAATAATTGTAAAAGATAAACACAGATTTTGTATTAGTATCTTTTCTAAAAAGCAAATTGAATTAAAAAATACTTTCTCTGTTATTTTTCTCCATTATAAAACTATATTTAAGCAGTGGAATTGCAAGCATCTATGCCTTCGATGGCTTAATGTGCTAGCTGCAAATAATTTAACTAAATATAGTTAGAGATGAAAGCAACATGGTTGCACTCTTGGATCCACATCATGTTGTATTCTGCTAGTGTCAGCCTCTAGTTCTTCTTGCCAAGAGCAATTATTTCTTTTTCTTTTTTCTTTCCTTTTTTTTCCCCCTTTGGTTTAAGAACAGGGGTAGTACAAGCTATCAATTCTTCACATGTACTGAGCAAACTGCCTCTAAAATGTTCTTTTAATAACTTCTTCAGGGAAAATAGCCTTTCAGTCAAGGATACCTCTAATTGTGTTGGATTTACTTGACATTTTCCTAGGATCTTAAGAAGTGATGAGGAAACTGAATTTGACAGTAAAGTGAAATTTTTGACATTCACTTGGTCTCTAGTGAAGTTAAAATACTGCTATTAAAGAACTGCTACCTCCCAGGATGCTGCAATTATTTTTCTCAACATTTTTTATTTGCTGAATAAGAGATGCAGATATCCTTCTCTTACAAAGCTTCTAGCAACAAATTGTTCCTTTTTATTACAGAGAGGAATCATAAGTAACACAGACCAGACAATAGGAAGATGAGACATTGCTGAATTGCTGAAGCAAATGAATAGAATTAATCTTGAAATTATCCTCTGAAGGGAACAATCAGGTAACTTTTGAACAAGCATCTGTTTCAGAGTATGCAGTTTCTAGTAAAATTGTGTAATTTATACAGTATTACAAATTGCTTTTTCCAGTCTACTTTAAAGTTCAAGGTTGCAGGACTAATATGCAAGGAGAAATTCTTGTCACTGCTTGGTTTGAGATTCATTCTGTGGCACACACAAGCACAGATTTAAGACAGAATTTAATGTAAAGTCAGGTCACTTTTATTCAAAGTTATCAAAGCAGTTGCCATCGCTATTTTAATTTTCAATAAAGGCTAATGAGCAATTACGCATATATTTTATTTCTCCAATTACTTCCAACCCTACTGTTTTTCTTCCATTTTTCGTCATTGTCTCAGGGTATGACAGGAACATTCATATAGGTGACTCATAGACCTAAGAGTCAAAATTATTTTAACCATGTAGCTGTGTAAGATGCTTCCTCAAAAGTACATTTATGCACAAACCATGCCAGAGGAGTTACATTTATGGGGCTTCTCCCCACTGTGCAGGTTCAGATGGTCCTGTAAAGCACATTTCTGAGAGAACTTTTTCCCACAGATCTTATACTGGAATGGTTTGATGTCTGCATGCACTTTAATGCCAAATTACACTGCTCTTTTGAGTAAATGTCATGTCCCAGAGTAGACACATGAAATATTTTGTGTATCTTTCAGTGACTGGCAAAATTTTCTAGATGCTGAAATGCTGTAATATATCTATATTTCATAAGGATACTGATGTTTACATCTGACATCGCCATTTATATACATTAGCAAATAATGGAGAAACCTCAGGGTATAAATCAGCATTCCCTAAAGAAAATATCCTGTGAGATCAAATGCCCGGGCTCTGCTGCTGTTATGCATGGAAGATAGTTATACAGCGAGGCCTGAATACTCAGCATTCAAAATGTCCAAGGGTTTAAAGATATATATTTATTTATTTTCAAAAAATCTCTAGAATTTTTAATTTTTTTAACAAAGGCTGAACAAAATGTTTACATTGCCAACATATTTATTTGAGAGACCAGAATTCTGTCTATTTGCAACAAGACTGCACACTTTTAAAAGATTAAGAATGGTGGAAAAAGAAACATTTTCTTATTTAGAAGACAATAGGCCAAACTGCTACTCGTGATGAGCAAGTCCAGCTCCAGAGAAGGCAATGTGGCTATACCCACTTACTTCTGCTGAATATGCATGTGTTCCTGCCACTAATATCAGTGAAACTGAACATGTACGGATGAGGAAAACCCATGCTTATATAGCTCATTCACAATATTTTGTTTTATTGCTATTTAAAGTATGGATCTCACTTTGGAAAATAAGATTATATGCTCCATGAATGATAAAATGCCGGAATGGAAAACCAGAGTATCTTACATTAGTACATTTCACCACCTGAAGAAGGCTGTTTTTCTAAATATATGGAAAATGTTCCCAGTGATACAGGGAAAAGTTCTAATAATTAAAGAAATTGGTATCAAAGATGGTAGGATAATGTTAAAGTAGGAAACATTTCAAAATATTAATATGTTCTGACAATGTGAAGAGATAAACATTGAAAAAGCTGGTTAGGTTATTGCACACGCTCCGTCACCAAACGTATTTCTAATATATCAGGCAAACACCTGCCAAGAATGACAGGGTGGTTTTTTTGGATAGATGGAATAGATACCATCTGAAGGTCCCCAGATAACTGCAAATGTAAATTTAGGAGCAGTTCTCTTGTCACATTTTAAACAATTCTATTATTTATAGCTCATTTCAAAGTAAGTTTAAAAAGTTATATGGCTTTAAAGATCAAACTGGAACAAAAGCCTTATGGAACACTTGTGAAAGCACTCTTGAATTTATCATGTAACCTTTTTTTTAAAATTAAACACTTAAATGAAACAGTGTTTTGTGTTTATGAACAGATTTTAATTTGGAAATAAATAGGAATTTCCTGTGATTTTAAATAGTTTATCTACTATTTTAAAAACTGAGACTAAGAAGAAAAATCCTGTGAAGGTTTTTAGATTTAATTTGGAAGTTTTATCAACTAGGAAGTAAACATATATTTATAATCAATCTTAAATTAGCATACAGTCAAACCAAAGAATGTTTCAACACGATGCTGTAAATAAAAATGAGTTCTTGTTTTCAGTTTCTAGTTTTATTCTATCACTTCACATTGGCCCACTGAAATACTTTAATTTGTGTGAGGATGACTACTTCATGCTTCAGGAGTTGTGCCCGTTAAAAGTAAAGAATGGCAATTTATCTTTTGTTTAGAAAGTTCTGGTGGATATTCCTGTTAGTAGATGATTAACTGCCTTAAAGCATCCTCTGTGGAGGAACTCAGCTTCTGGGAATCTCCTTCCCAAGAAAATGAATACTAACCTATACATGGTATTACAAACAGTAGTCAAGTAGCTTGAGTAGCCATCACAGTCTTTTAGCAATAGGATTTGGCTTGGATATAGGCAACAGTTCTAAGTCCTTAACAAAAAGATTTGAAGCCATATCTCCAGTGCCCATCTAGGTTCTATGGAGGAGTATTTCACAGAATAATATTGTTCGACTTCTTACTGAAGTATTTTGTAGCAGAAATGTGTGGACACTTGAGTCAGAGGTTGAATATATTATATAAATTTAATTCAGTTTTAAAGCCAATAATTTGGTAATAACCTTCCATGACCTTCTGTTTGGTCCAAGTTTTTGGAACCGCTTCTCTTGCTAGAATGTGAATAGTTGAGGTTTTTGAGATGGAAGAAACCAAGTGTATGGTTGCTGCTGTCACCCTTTTTTCAGATACTGCACTGAGTGTCTAACCTAAGAGACTGCAGGTTCTTGAAGAAAGGCTACTGTCATCCTTCAGTTCTTATTCTAAAATCTGGCATTTCATACAGACCTGTATCCATCACCACCTCTGAAACTTAAAACCAAGACCTGAAACAAGTATCAGAAACAAGATGAAAACCCTGAACTACATCTCTAAAATTTCCAAATTTAGTAAGTATTCCCAAAATACTTTCCATGCATGTATTGCAATCCTGAGACCCTGTACCGTTCAACTTTTTTCCTATCAGACTGGAGGAGACCATTCCTGAATATCACTGTCAAAGGAGAAATACATGTAAAATACCACTTAAAAAAAAAAAAAAAAGCAAAAGCAATATTTGCCCTTGGTGGTGTGTTATTGTTGCCAACAGTTTATACCTGTTTTCTTCATTTATATGGTTTTGTGCTTTGCTGAGATGTATGCTTTACTCGTTCTTATTTTTTATTACCCTACCCATCTTCAATAAGAAGTACCATAATTTATTACTAGATATGCAAAGACAGAAGATCATTTACTCCTAACAGAACTCCAGTTACAAGGAATGAATAAACCTCTGTATGGGATTCTATCAAACAACAATATTTAACAGGAAGAACATTATGTCACTGTAATGACTCCCTTCAGCTTCAACAAATTCATGTCCACTTGGAACAAAACGATTCAAGAGTAATTGTACATTACAATCCTGTTGCAATATATTGAACTGCATGTGCACAGAATTTTTCATGACAACAACAGGACTACATCTTGTCTCCAGAGGCAACTGTTAAAAATAGTTGGAAGCAACCAACATAACCCTGGCTTTCTTATGACAATGCCTTAGTGTAAAGCAAACTGTGCATGTTCTGCCTATAGTGTATAAAAGTGGTTAATAGCACAGATATTTACTTTCCTTATTTGTTTTATGAAAAAATGTGTGAGCAGATGCAAAATCTGCTGTGAAAAAATATACAGTGGTTAGCCTGGTGGACTGCTTTTGCACAATTGTGTAGAATATTCAATAAGTCTCTATATTTTTTTTTTCTTAATAAGTGAAATTATGTTATATTTTGTTTTTTTCAGGAGGCAGAAATACACAAAGTACTCAAGACACTCTTATCTATCAGTCATTGGTATTGCTCTTGCTAGTAAGAAAGATATTACAGGTTTTCCATTTCTTTTTTCCTAATTCTCATGATTTAGAGACTGCAGGTTGAATTTTCATATCAGAACTGTGAAAGAGAAGAGGCTTCAGGCTTAGGAAGAGGATTATAGTTTTCTCCAAAATCTCTCACAGTAGAAGTTTTCAGTCAGATTTTCTTTTGTGCAAAATATGGCCTCATTGCCAATGTAAACTTCTGCCAATGTAAGCCTCTGGTCGGAAGCAACTTTAGAAGAGAATCTGTATATTAAAAATTGAGAAGAAAACAGAAAAAAACAACCAAGCATACAATAAGGATTACTTTTTCTCACAACATATTTTTTAAGAAAGTCTTTTTTTGTGAAATGAAAAATCAAGTGTTGTATAAACCCATATTTTAATCTTAGCAGTATCAAAGTATTAAATAAATTCTGTTTATGCATTTGTAGATAAGATTCTATTACACTTTCAATATAATCTTTATTTTCAAATCCTAATACCAATTATTACCCCAGAATTCCAGTTCTTCATCTACTTACTTATTTTCATGGAAAACCAGAACTGATTATTTGGAGATTGATTTGCTGTGCAGAGTTATTGAGTCTAATTTATACCAGTACATGGCTTGATCACAAAGTGCTCACTGTGGTTATACTTTTGCCATGAGATTCATGGTTTAACATTTGAGCCTGATTTAATTGGCCATCACATGTTTTTCAATTGTTGCTTGGATGACCTCACCTTCCGTGGGGGAATTCCACTTAATCATCTGAAAAAAGTAAGAGTGGGATTAAATCAAGAGCACCTGTGGTACTGAGTTTCATCTTCTGAAAACACACACAAAAAAAGCTCTTTCCTTTTGTGGTGTAAAATGAATGTTGATATGGAAGTCTATTTCATTAAATCAGTCTATTGCAGCAGAAGGATTTTCATTATTTTAAAACTATATTAGTAATGTAATCTCTGACAAAGAGTATATTCTCTTTTCCATGACTACTTGAAAAACAATAGTCAATTTGACAAAGAAAATATAGTTACTGACCTTTTAATAAAATTGCAATTAGCATATTACCTTAAGAACAGATATTCTATGTTTCAATGAAACTTTGAGATATGACCCTAAAATTTTCCCTTATAGACTATCTTAACACAGGTATGTAAACACACTTTAGAAAATATATATTTCATATTCTCATCTTAACATGATATTTTGGTATCATTTGCTTAGACAACTATTATTTTCTGTAGTTTTCAGATTTTCAGGAATTAAAAAACCCCCCAATGTTATCTAGCTATGCTTTTTCCATATGGTATGTAAATTACAAGGCAAAAATTCTTGTCCTCTTGAAATCAACAATAATTTTTCTATTGAAGTGAGTGGGAAAAGAATACATAAAATATTTAAATATTAATTTCTAATTTTAGCCAGCTAGACCTATTTTTTTTTTTTTTTCAATCAGGCTGAAGTAACTATTAGATTAGAAATAACAGACAATTCATACTGCTTTCTGTATTCTTTGCACTAATGTATAGGCTAAATCTCATCCAAAAAAAATTGCAGCTTGGTGGCACACCAACAGTGAAGTTTCAGAGAGTGCCTAAAGTATTTTTCTTCTACACTTAAGACAATATACTTTGTTCTGCATTAAAAATCAGTTGTCTGCTTGTCTGAGTGAGTATTCTACCTCTAACCTAATCTTCCTACTTTGTTATCACAGATGATTTTCCTGTTGCATTTCCCACTAACAAGAAGTACTAACCGCAATTGTTAAAAGTCCTTATTTGAGATCCTTTCACAAAAAGTTATAAGCTTATGGAGGATGCAATAGTTCCGTCTGTAGCCTTCCTTATAATCTTTTACTGTGTTGTAAGAGAATACATAGATCATGAAATCAAAGTCTTAATACCATGAAATTGGCAGATGTCAGTACAAAAGTTGCAATAGTGACATAGAGACAATTGCAGATGATTAAATACAGATTTCCCAAACCAAATATGTTTGGTTCAATGTAGTTTCTACTACTTCTGAGTCATAACGCTTTCATTTATGAGTGTTCCGCAGAGCCTTCTGGCCATTGCTGCCTACCCTAACATAGAAGGAGTACAGCTGATAGAAACTGCTGAAAATGTGTAAAAATAATGAAGAGGCTTCAGACATTGCATTTTCCATAAATTAATTCCCTGTAATCCATATGTGTTTTCTACGGTTCAACAAATCCTCTAAAGATGAAAGCTTTAATTTAAAATCAAATAGTATGACAATTGCCCATTTTCTTGTTGACCAGAAATCTCTATTGACCTTTTTTTTCCCTTCAGCTGTTTCTTCAAAATAAAATAATGACTTATGTTTGTTGAATTCCAATTAGATCCAAGAAAGAGAATTTACCAGGGGAGATATCTAAGAAAACCCATACATCTTTATGATACAGACTGATTTGAATACCTCTGTTTGCATTGTCTGCTTACATTAAACCTACCCTCTGGGTAAGATGAAAATAAGAAATGCAAATATGCATTAAGTTTTGTGTCACTGATTTACTTTTTATCATTTCAATAGACATTTCAAATGGAATTTTGCCCAACAGAATAAGACATCTTACACACAGGCGTTAGATAGATAGAAATTCCATGTCCAAAAGGGATGTATCAACTATACAGGGATTTGGGTTCTGTTTGGGAATTTTTTTTTCTGATGAGACTTGCTTGTCTTCTTACATAATCCTGGGTTTTGCCGAAATTGAAAGGATTCAAAGCTTTCCTCTTTCTCTGTTGCATTTATGATTATGAGGAGGTTTTGGTAAGACCTTCCACAGATTTTAGCAACAGTTAGTAATGGTACAAATGAATTCAAGCCCAGGCTTTCACAATCTTGTCTCCACTCTACCTCGACCTTACATCAGCCATGTATGCTGATCTATATATTAACTCCAATACAGAAAAATTTACTTGGTGTCCCACAATTTCTGTTCACAAACACCTACATACAGATCTTTATATATTCTCTGTGCTTTCAGGGAATAGACAGACTACATCTAGTCTAGTGAATTGTGCTACCTTCTTGAGGTGCATAAGTTTCTTCTGCAGCTAACAGATGGATGAGAACTCCTAATTTAAACCTTGTTGGCCCACTACACATGCCCAGCTTTTTATGTTTTTTTACCAACTTTTTACTCACTTAAGTGGTTATATGCAAAAAAAAAGTTAATTTTCCTAAGTTCATGTCTGTTTTGTCCACAACAGATATGACAAGAAATTTCTTGTATTTATCTTGACCCACAAATATTTTCTTTCCTTTTTTTTTCCTATTTTGTTCTTCCTTCCCATGAAGGAGGGGACGTGAGTGAGTTTCTGGGTAGAAGTTTGTCTAGTAGCCAAAGCTCATCCATCACGGCATGAAACTCTATTGAAGCAAAGGATATTTTCCTTAGTAACTCAATTCCCCTGTCTAGAAAAGAGACAACTTTGGGGAGATACTCATCTAAGCTTCACAAAAAGAGAGTGTTTTGGATTTAATGTCATTATTTTATGCAGGCTTTATCATTGCTGATTAAGTGGCATAGTTTCTTGTATTATTTTATATATTCTCTTCAGACAATTACCGAATTTAAAGCAAAGGAGCATAATCGTTTGAAGAATGTAGTGTTAACATATAAATCAGCATACAAGAGAGACTAGTACAAAAATTTTAAAAGCAATCTTTTAACAGTCATAATAAGGAGGTTTACAATGGATTTTACAAAAAAAAAAAAAAACAAAAAAAACAAAACCCAAACCAAAATAAAAAAACAACCAACCAACCAAAAAATCCAGGGTGTAAATACAGAATTTTAAACAGAATTAGCTGTGATATTCATGCAACTGGGAAAAAATCAATAGAGAAATCTGTAGCACAACATGTTTTACCAAGTCTCTCCATCTGCCTTAAAATTACATTTTTATGGGTATAAGAGGCCCTTACTACAGTTCCTATTGGTGCTTACTCCCAAATTCCTCTGCTCTTGAACTTGATTTTAACAAAATTTGGCAAGCATGCAAAGTTACTGCATTATAAAGAGAGTTAGAGGAAGGACCCTGTAGAATTTGAGCCCCATGAAATAAGGTTGTTCTATAATCTATTAATAGTGTTCTCAAAAAAAGGTAAAAACCAAGTAACTAAATTTCACTCATCTCATGGATTCACTGAAAGCTCTGTGATTGATCAGAAGGATTTGTATAACTCTGATGTAAATGGAAAGGGAAACAGTACAGGTCATATCCTGTGGATCAAAATCTTTCCTGGAGCAAACTTTCACACCATTTGTCTCGGTTTGAGACAAGTTTAGGGGGAAATGCTCTGGAAGGAATGTCTCCTCCCCAGAAGACAGGTTTCAGCTCACCCTCCCCCACCAATACGAAAGGAATTTCTTAGATGAAAGTGAAAAAAAATATTTATTTAACAAGCAGAGTGCTGGCAAGGCACAGGAAACAAATGACTAATGTTAGATAATAAACCTCCTCCATGTGGAGAAAGCTGGTGGATTCAGAGTTCTTTTCTGTAGCTGGCTTGGCCCCTCCCAAAGTCTGAACCTGGGATGTGGCATCCCTGCAGCCTCCCTGACGGTCCACAGGGTCCGGCGATCTGGTTCTCGGATCACAGCTAGGCTGAACAGTTCCAGAAGGAGAGGAAGAAGTTCCAGAAGATTTCAGTATGCCAATACAGGAAAATTTGTTTCCTCAGCCAACAGGGTGGCTAAAAGCAGGAAGGTGCTCCCTTGGCTCTGCAGTGGGGAGAATGCGGGGGAGCATGTGTGAGTCCTTGAACACAAACAGCACTGAAGAATTCACCTGGCTTCTCTCCCCCCTCTCCTCTTCCCAGCTTAAAGCTATGGGACCCATTTCCAGGCATAAAGCAGACAATAGGGAAATACAGTATTATCATAAAATCACCCCAAGACACCATTTGAAAGAGACACTCAGCCCTGGTGTTAGCCAGGGGACATTGGGAATGTGTGACTAGGAAAAGAGAACTGTGAAGCCCCATGTTCCTCAGAAATGCAAATGAAAAAGGTCAGGACAGACAAATACCAAGCCTGCAAGGTCACTGGACCTTGGCCTTGAATCAGGGAATGACATTAGAAAAAATAAAGGTTTGAATGCACAAACCTTTCACACAGGATTGTCTTTTATAGTAAGCAAGATATTTCAGATATATTCACTACAAAGTTTAAGGTAAACAATGGAAATGGATCATCAGGCAAGCTGGGTATAACCAGTGGAACAGCTGAAGGATACGGCAGTCCAAGACATTGGTTTAGATCAAATTGCTATTTACAGCTCCATTAATCAAAGATTTGTCTGAAATTTTAGGTGTTAAAATAGGTCCCATATCATTGGTCAAGCACATAGCTCCAGTTAAGCAGGGATATTGGATAAAATATTACATTAAGCTTAGAGCAAGATGGTCAGCAACCCCGGAAAAGACTGAGATAAAGAATTCCTAGTCATCCTAGTGTCTTTATGTCTTTTCTTGCAACACGTACATTTTGTTCTCATATGGCAAAAACTGGCTTATACACAAGACTCTCAGCAAAGGGGGAGTGATAGAAAAGCAGCAGATGAATAGCAGACGCCTTAGTTTAAAACAATTATACAGGGTGCAGACTCTAAAATGAGTTACCTGCTTTTTAGTTTTAACCACTCCCCTTTAACCAATAAGGTCAGACAGATGTGAGAAGATACACCTGAAAAAAAATGACAGTTTACTAAAAAGAAAATAGCAACAACCAAGATAACAGCAAAAAACACTAGACACATGGTCCCCTGGGAACAAAGAAAACAAAAAGATGCCAAAAGATGGCAGGGAAGTCTCCTCCCTACTCCAAAGATAGTGGCCGACATAGTAGCCTATGTGGCCCAGAGGACAAACACAGGATAGCAGAGAAGCCCCGTACTCTGGACCATGTGGCTGAGAGAGACAACAAAGGAAAACAGCACAGCAACTGAGCCTCTGAGGTTCCAGAACTCCCTCCTCTCTCAAACAACAACCAATGTGGAACAGGGACAAAACAAAAACATGGACAAATTACTTTTTGTCCAGAATGAGTCGATGCTGCCAGGACTCTGGAAGAAACTTCCCAGATGCTGCAGCACCGACACCTCTCAGTAGCTGGAACTTGCAGAGAGAGGGTCCAAGTTCCCAGTGTGGTGCAGAGGCTGTGAGCAGCAGCTGGAACTGGTGAAGTGGGTTCCTCCTCACACCCCCAACAAATGCCAGGTGGCAGCAGCAGTGAAGGCATTGCAAAATTCTCCGAAGCCTGGGGAGAACAGAAGAGCTTGTGCCACCTCAGCTTCTCAAGTTGTGACTCGGAGACCTGCCCAAAGCAACACCCTCGGGAGCCCAGAAAGAAAAAAGAGCTTGCCACATGTTCATTCCCTATTTTTAAAGAGACGCCACACCCCCTCCTTCACGTGAACCAGGGTAAAGTGCTCCAGTTCTGCTTCTGGCCCTGAGTCTTTAAGGGACAGTAAAACAGGCTGGATGATGTAGAAAAAATACGGAATACATATTTTTGGCCTAGGCCACCTAGGACACAGACATAAATAAAAATGTCTTTCTAGCTAAACCCCTAGCTAGATTTAAACAAACAAATAAACAAAAAGAAAAAAAGACACACACAAAGGAGATCTGGAAGATAGGTAAACCATAGCATATATAATTCAAGGTATATACAAACATTACAGTGAAATCTTCCATGGTCTTCCTAAGAAATGGCAAGGCACCATTACATCTCTGGATAAAAGCAAACTCTACAGCGTGTCAGAATTAGAAAAACCAAGAAGCAACCAGCCTTGAAAGACACTGTTTCATATGAAGATCTGGAAAAATGCATAGGGAACTTGATGGGGCTTTACAGGGTCTCACAATGAATCCTTATAAGCAACAGCACATTTACTGCTTCAGCTAGGGGGGTTGGAGCACATGGCATATCAGGAAATCTGAGAGAACTGGGTTTAGTCAGCCTGAAGAAGCATGAGCTAAGGGGATATCTACTTGTTTCCTTTTACTACATAATGAATGCTCATAGAAAACACTGATAAAAGTTTTTTCAGAGGTTCACAGTAAAAGACTTGGAGGCAAAGAAAAGATGCAGTAAGGGAAATTCTATTTGAAAATAAAGAAATTAATCTTTATGATGGTGCCAGCCAAATACTGGAATGGGCTGTCCAGATGGGATATGGAATCTTCACCCTTGGAGGTACAGAAAACTCAGCAGTATAAGGCACTGAACAACCTCATTTGTCTCTGTAGCTGGAACCAAACTTGAAGCTGTCACTGCCTTGGCTTCCAAAGGTTGCCCCCAAATTTAATCTGTCTGTGTTTCTCAGAAACACAAGGGTAAAAAGGTGAAGATGCAAGTATGACGAGTCATGAATTATATATATTGAAACAAGTAAGAGAAAGAAATAAACAAACTCAATGGAGAAATTCCTAGTGTAAAAAACCTCAGCTAATTCTTAAGCCTGAGATAAGCTCAGTTGGTTAGGGTATGGTGCTAATAACACCAAGGTCAGGGTTCAATCCCCATATGGGCCATTCATTTAAGAGCTGGACTTGATGATCCTTGTGGGTCTCTTCCAGCTGGGAATATTCTGTCATTCCCTGTCTACGCACTTCAGAGTACCTTTTAAAGGAGTTGTTTAACCCACTTACAGGATAGATTTTTATGTCAAGATAGACCTTTACATTTTATTTTAATGGAGCTCAAGTAACATCAGCATTCTTTACCTACAATTCCTAATCTTTAGGGCAAGATTGCCAAGGACTAAAGAGTACTTCGGAAATATTAATGACTACATCTGTAAGACATCTGTGTAAAGAACGTGGTGTTAACCTTTGCAAGGCAAAGGTTCCCCTCCTTCCATGTGCATCTCCGTACCCCACCACTTGTAATACTGCAGCAGGCTTTTCACTTCTATTTTGTAAACCTATACCCTCCCTCTCTTTGTCTCCTGTTGCAGTGTTGCATGCCTATATCAAAAGTGCTCATGCCCTCATATCCCTGGACTCGCATAAAGCTTAGTAGATAACAGTAGCAATTGCTAATAATTTAAACAGCCAGTAAGATTAAATAGCCAGTAAGAATTGTTCACATAAAATTTACACACAAAGCTTAGTATCCCGTGAGAATTTGCAATCTCTGCACCCTCTCAAAGCATTTTTCAATCAATGCCATCCACATAATGAGCAAGAGCAGCCAGTAGGGAGACCGATAAAATTCACAAAATATTAAGAGGATCCCCAGAAAAAACCCATGCTTCTGTGGCAATCATAGTACGTGTCTTTCCAGTGGGACATTGCAGAACATTTTCCTTTCTGTCTCTTTCAAGTTGTTGGAGGTTTTGCTGTTGGCCTGGTTTAGTTTTGGATTTTGGGGGTTTTTTGGGGTGGTTGGTTTGGGTGGGCTTTTTTTGTTTTGCAAGTTTTTTGGTGGGGTTTTTTTGGTTTGTTTTTTTATTTGTTTTTGTGGCTTTGTGTTTTGTTTTGATTTGGCATTCTGGAGGGGGCAGGGGACTGGACAGGGAGGCAGTCCCCAAAACTAACCTGGGCTGTTAGGTTTGATGCCTGCCATCAGCTATAGATATTTTTAGTCCTCTCCATATCTCCTTCTTTTCCGTAACAATAAGAAATAAATCCATGTTGCAGTAAAAAATACTGGAGGAACTTGTCAACTGTCTTTAACATTTTATAATTGTTGTATGAGAAAGAGACTATTAAGATTAGATCAAACAGATGAGTTTGCACAGATGTCCTTTGCACAGATGTTAGTCTATCTTGAGTAACTATAAACTTTCTAGAAGCTTGTTCCATACCCTGATTTTCCTTAGAGCTGTGCATTTATTATTTAAAATGAAATTTAAAAAATTCCTCTTTCTTTTTTTGCAGTCTTTAGCCTGACCTCTTTCTGAAATAAATTTCAGTAACAAATGGCAAAATTTTTAATTCAAAAATGTTATGCTCTTAATGAGTTCTTCAGAGTTTAAGAGTGAAAATCTTCATTGCCACCTTTACAGCTAAAAAAGAGATTCACCAGTCAGCATGGGGATAATAATAAATACCAGATTGAGTATTGAGAGCATAAGACACCCCATATGAATTTTATATAAAAAATATGAGCTAAAATATTGTTCTCTTCTTGTATGGAAATCAATATAAATTAGAACTGAAAGGATATGCTTGGGGTTTTTTAAATTAATGATAAAAGGGACTTATTTTTATAGATGGCCTATAAAGCTGCAATGGAAAATAACGCCACAGTTTCAGGAAATGTAGTGTAGAGACTAATTATTCTTATTTACTAGCCACCCATTTATGTCTCATCTTGCATAATGTTTTATAGATTGAATATTTGTCTTGTGTTTTTTATAAGAGGTATTTCTTTCCACTTCGCTTTCAGTAAGTTGGACTATTCTCTTTTGACATCCTCAAAGTTTATTGCTATTGAATCCTTACGTTAATAACCTAGAGGTTTTTTGTCTGCTTGGGGTTTTTTTTAGACTCTAAGGTACATTAGGAGCATCTCATACTCATAACTGAAGCATTTCTGACTCTCTTTGTAGAGAAAAGGATACTTGGATGACCTGTTACTGGGAAGGACTGCTTAGCCATGGACTGTTTTCACACTCCTGAAGTAAACATATTTCCATCAGAAAGATTTTACAGATTTTGATGTAGAAAAAAAATTCCCCTGGACTCTTAAAAACAGAATTTCTCGGGCCCTTGCCGGCCCTTCCTATTACACAGTTTATTACATAGCTTGGTAACTTAGAGAAGTTGTGGTGCCCAAGACCTTCAGGCATTGTACTCACCTGCAAGAGCTTTAAGAAAACTCAGGAATCCTGCACCAGTCTGAAAACATCACAGCTCCTGGGAGCTGGACTGATAATTGGGAGAAAAAGCTGCATGATTTCCACAGAACTGTTCTTTACCATGATCTTATTTCAAAAAATACACATATGCTATTCATCCTATATATATATATACACAGCATATTAACTTATGTTTAATAAGGATGATTATTTCATGTCCATCTATGGCAGTTTGTTTCTGTCAAAGGATATCTCTTGGATATAGACAAATCAAACACAGTAGAAAAGCAGATTTTTAAATTTATACACATGCTCAAATCTGAGAGACCCCACACTGATGAGAATAATTTAGATTAACTCTTAAAGCATGTCTATTCTTGAAAGGTGCTGTGGGTTTTCTACCCCTGTATGTAACAATTTGCAAGAACTGCTGCATGACTTTTACAGGATATAGTTCAGTGGTCATATCTCTGCCAAAAATGCCATTCAAGCCTCAGGCAAGGTTGTATCTGCTGTTAACTTTATCTTTCCTAGCATTGGCATAACTCAGCTCAACCTCTCTTCCATGCTGTGGTGCCAAATCAGTGCTCCGTGTCCCCTTTCCCTTCATTTGTCCTTACTGATGCTAGTGCATTAGAGCGCTCTCCAGATGAGCCTGGACTCTCTTCAAGGTCTGTGATGCATTAAAATCTAAGATGTCAGCATGAGCCACACAGAACATGAGGTGTATCTGCTGAATAATCATGTTTTGAGCTCAACTATGTGAACTTGCCTTGGGCTATTGCAAAGCATGACACTTGATTATGATTAATGGGTATAGAAAGAGTTGTCTAGATGGTACTAATGTAGTTGAGATACACAAATACACTCATGGACTTATTAGTGTAGTCAGTCAATAGTGCAACAGAGAAAAGAATGCTGGATACAGAATGGTTATTTCAGCCTGGAAATTCAACCCACATCATTTTGCTTTAATGTATCTCATTTCTCCATTCCAGAAAATCTGCTTCCAAATTGGTTTTATCAACACAGGTCAAAATGTCAGACAGAATGAAACAAAACACTATGTAGACAAGGCTCTTAGCACAAAATAAGCCAAGTTAACCAACAACAGCTTGTATCAGTCCTATTGGCTTCTCACACTCTCGTGGCTGAGTCCACTGTTTAAAACGATTGTTTAAGTGAGTTTTCCCCCAAAAGTACAATCCTAAATTGTATAATCTGTGCATTCAGGGCACTTCAGAAGCTGGTGCTCTGGCTGTTAAATCAGTTATCACACAGATGTTGAAATAATAGGGTGAACATTTGAAAAGAAGCAATTCTGCTAGAAGCTGGAAAAATCAACAGAAAGGTTACAAAATGCAATGTTTGTTGTGTTTTTTTTCCCCAAATCTGAATGTCTCAATATATTAAAAAAAAAAAAAAAAAAAAAAAAAAAATTAAGCAATGTGTTAATTTAAACATTAAAATTATTTTACCATTTTATGTGTAAACAAATGTTAATGAATTTGGAAACCTTTTATTTTTAAATTATGTTAGGGTATCTGCTGGACTCTGCACACATTTCTAAGACATCATTTGTATTCTTGTTCTATTGAGAAGAGTTAAAAAATCTAATTTAGCCTGGAGTAATTGCTTAACTGTTCCAGTTCAGTAGGAAGTTTTAGGTTTGGAAACTAAATTAGATTTTGGGAAATATAAAGTCCAAATACCGAACATAACAGATGATCATCTTTCTGTGGTACACAGCTATCTGGTAAGAAAAGCTCTGAAAAGAATATTCTAAAAGTTTCTCTATATTTCAAACCAAAAAAGCCCAAGTGTGATTAGTATCACCAACTCTGTCTATACCAATCCACAACCAAAATAACAATTGGATAATTTACTGGAGCTATTGGTTAACCATGGAAACATAATGTATTGAAACTGTATTTATACTGTTTGCATAGGTTGGTTATTTTATTGACTGGTTGAATTTTGTCAAACATGTCAAAATCATTTGGTGGAATAGTACTTTGTAGAGGGGTTTACTAGGAATCATCTCTATGGAAATTGCACAGTTGATTGAAAATGCATTACCTCTCTTCATCAGAAATTAAATCAATTTCTTTCACCTGTCTGTTCATATATGAAATATCCTGGTGAAGTTTTGCAGGGTTTTTTACCACTGGCTCATACAACTTCCTAAGACGTTGGACCAGAAGCTTACAGGTAATTTCTGAAAAAACTTTGAAAATAAAAAGCCACAAGTGAAGAATGAAAATTTTCTGCTTCCTACTACACTTCCTAGAGGGTGTTGTATGGCCTCAGATTAGATACCTATGCAAAAAAACATCAGATTGTTTGGTACCCAAAGTTTGGGCTAAAATTGACTTACTAATGACTCACTGGAAATTGTGGTGAAATTTATATTCTGCAATCTAAATAAAAATGTTTAAGTGCATAATTGAGGAAACATTAAAGACTTGTTATGGTGAAGATTTTCAATCTTATAGTCAGTCTCATGGAACAATGGAATGCTGTGTCTCGTAAGCCCCAAAATCTCTATTTAAAATATCAGTCAAGAATTCGGTCTGTTCCCTCTTTGAGTTCTTCACCCAACCACTATGGGCCTGAGCAAAAACATCTTCTGCAATGAAACTGTATATCTGAAGGGAAAATAAAATCTTTTATAAAATATTAAAAATTTTTAAATACTAAAGTGCATTTGTTTCAGCAGAGAGGCTCAAACCATCATAGAGAATGTAATTTTAAAATAATACAAGGATTCATAGATATCATTTGTTTGGTAAGGGTTTGCTTGTTTATTTGTTTCCCCAGAGAGTATTCTCCTAAATTAAATACGGGGTTCTTGCAAGACCTAAGGAAAAGGACATTTATGTTCATGTGCAGAAGAATATATCTGCTGAAAAAGCTTATGATGAATACCAGTTATAAGATGAGGAAGAAATCTTTTCCACAGGAAAATTCCTTGGCATGCATACCTCCAGACTAAAATATAATAAAAAGATAAATAGTAATGACTATAATTCCAAACAGGCCTTGACTTGAAATAGCGGGGGGTTTAAGGTTGATTAAAATGTTCCATTGATGATGAATGAAACAATTTGTTCATTTGTTCTTTGTACTGAAGATCCCTGAAACTTAATCCTACAGTTTCAATCATTTCAGAATTATTAAGCCCAGAGAATTGTAGTCATGCGGACAGTGGAATTCTAGAAGTTAATAACTTATAAGTGGTTTTAAGATTAAGAATTATATTTGCAATATAATCAGTAATTATATGAGATAGTTAAATGTTATATAAAGTTTTAAGGGATTACCCTTTCTTTGCTGTGGAATTGTCAAGTGTGTACATGCGTTATGAAATACAGCCTAAGCATTGAGAGTCTCGCTAAAACTTCTGATTCTTGACTCCAAAAACTTCAGCATCTTTCCTATTTTTAGAAAGAAGCAGGATACTGTAAGTATGGCCTAATTTCATTGGTCTATCGTGTTTGAAAAATCATGGCAAATTGCAAAGTCCCAGTGACTGGAGAAAGGGAGTGTCACACTCATTTTTGAAAAGGATAATAAGGACGACCCTGGGTACTATTGACCAGTCAGCTTCACCTCTGTGTCCTCTGAGAACACGTGTCCTCTGAGGAATAGATCCTCCAGGAAGATACACCAAAACATATGGAAGAGAGGGAAGTGATCAGAGACAGTCAATGGCATCACCAAGGGCAAATCATGCCAAACTAATTCAGTGACCCTCTCTGAGCCTTAAATATTTGGAGTATTTTCCAGGTTTTGGATGCAAGTGCTTATCCTAGGTGGCTCCTACCTGTGTTTCAGGATGGATCTTCACACTATTGACTTGGATGACCTTTTTTTCCAACGGGAAGATGATGTGGTGAGGAAAAGGGCAAAACAATACATTCAGTAGTTCACTTGAACTACATCAACAGGGAACCAAATCTTGGGATACAAAATTATGTGCATATGACCCACAGTTAGGGAATGTCCTTAAAAGTAACTGGCAAACTCACGAGAGTAATTACCATCATACCTTCAAAATATTAGACTTTTAAGATCTATTTTTCAGAGGAAAAAAATGAGTTTAAGTAAAAGTTTTAAAGAAAATGTAGGGTTTCTTCTAATAGAAGCCAGCAGACATTAGTGTAGTTCCACTGGAAATGAACTTGGCCCATTGTGCTTTTCCCTGGCTTAAAAGCTACACTACTAAAAGCCAACAGGTCTATTTTTGATCAGAATCAGACTTTGAATCTCATACATTTCTGTTAACTTCAATGGATTTACTGTATTTTTGTATAATGGAGATTAGAACTTGTCTTGTGGTCTGAATGTAATGTAAAAGAATTATGCAGAAAGACAAGCCAAGTAAAGCTCCTGTCAAAAGGTTAGAAAAATCAATAGGCAGAGCAGAAAATAAAGTAGTAAAAAGGATATTAAAACCCTCAAAAGTTAAAATGTCATTTTGATACGGAAGAGAGGAATTTTACTGAGAAACTGTGTTACGTAGCACAAGCTGTCTCTATGAATAGGCAATCAGCCTCATGACTCTTGGAAGAGCGTGGTGCACAGTTGTGTAACGTAGACCTTTTTTGCACCCTTGGAGTAAGTCTGGCCCTTTGGAGTTAATTAATTTCTTTTGATATGCAAAAGTGCCTAAAAGACACTGCAAGGCTCCCTTTCCACTAAGAGGTAAATTTTTTTTGCTGACCATGTATTTGACAGTCATGTCCTTTTGCTTAGATGAAATCAGATATTCTCCATTTATTTTCCTATCTGTAGTTGCAAGTGATTTTTTATTTCAGTTAAATATATTTATGTATTATGTGGAAAGGTCTATAATGAAATTATTTTCTCAGAATATGTTTCATTATAAATCATCTAATCATTACCCAAAACAACTATCTTAAACTTTCAAAATTTTTTATATATTTTCCTAAATATTTATGAAAGTGCATCCTTATTTCAAATAAGTTTTTTTTTCCAGTATTTTCCAAAAGATTTAAATTAAATATCATAATTTCAATGCAATCAATGCCTTAAAAATATTAGTAACAAAATGTATGCAACATTCATCTTTAGTTACAAATCCACGTATCCTGACTGGACTGATAAATACAGTTCTTCTTTTATTTCTGTAAGCTTAACTTAATTATCATATTAATTCCTTATTGTATAAATCTCAGGTTTCAGATAAAATTTAAATCTTTATCTCACTTTTATATGAGACTGTCTCTTTTTAAACCTAAAAGCTGGCAGGAGATTCTGGTACTTAAAGCACTGTCTTAATGTAAGTATTATTCCCCTTTTTTATTTGAAAAAGAACAGAACCCTCACTACCCTCTGAGAACTCTAGAACTCAACAGGATTAATTGTAGCTGTTTTAAGTCCTGAATGATCCTCACTTTGGGTAAATTATATCACTTAGAGGAAACCCTCTATAGACAAGGACAACATATCATTAGAATAGGTCATGAGTTCCCATCATGGAACATTCAGGAATTCTTCAAATTAAGAAATCTAAAATCCATTGCCAGTGGAAAGGATTGTCTTCTGAATTAATTAATACTAGTTTTCAAGATATCTATTAAAATAACACAGGACTGTGTGCCAAGAAGACTTCAGGGCTAGCAATCAGAGAATTTGTCTGGAACCACTTGATTTAATTAAAAGTGCCATGCATTTTTGTGGCTTTTTTCTTTTCTGAATTTTGATGAAAGTGGCCATATTGTTGATCACACTTATTATCAATATGTTCAAAGATGGCTCTATTGTTACTTCTAAACAGATTCTGAACACAGAAACGAAGGTCAAATATCACTTTATCTGATGTACTTGCCATAAATGTCACTTGCAGTCTTGTGAAAACGTTGAAAATTTCATAATGAAAAGGTCATAACATGTTATCAGACACCTTACAGAGGGAACCAAAACCAATTAAATTCTAGTTTAAAACAGAGATGGATTGAATAGTAATAGTACCATATCCAAGGATATACAGATTTTCAATCCAAACATTAAGTAACAATCTTAAATCAAAATTATTATATAGACTGTTGTGGTTTTCCTTCCAATCATAAAGTTCTTATTTATGTCAAATAAGAAAGACACTAAAGAATATGATTCATGGAATACCAAATTGGAAGGGACCTCAAGGATCATCTGCTCCATCCTGTGTTGTGAAAAGTAGTCTAGACAAGATGGCCCAGCACCCCAGCTGAATATTATCTGTTCAATGCTGGGGAAGTGTCCAGGGTAGGGGAAGATGAAATAATGCCTGAATCTAAACGTACTTTACCTGACATTGAGAAAAGAGGAGTCGTAGATCCTGCAGTTGTATTCTCAAAAACAACCTGCAAAATCTGGCCTGCTCCTGACTTTACTGGATCACATTAAAAACCAAATCTGATTACAAATAATTGCACTTTTGCAAATAATACTTCCCCATCCTATAAACTCATTCCACTTTTATCGGTAAACTACCCCCCCCAGACCAACAAACTAAAGCATATATTCTATTGTTTTGCTTACCTTCTAACAGATTCTTTCTAAGATTCTGAGGTAAAAGTTTAAAAATAAATATTTCTTATAATTATTACTTGTCACCATTGTGAAGAATGGAAAATATTCACAAAGGAAATGCATATTAGTGGAGTCACAATTTTCTTAATCACAAATTAAAATCTGCTATGTCAATGGGGCATACCTAAGATTTATACACCAGTTTTGACTGATATATAACAGGCAGGGGTATAACTGGTGTGTAACTATTGTATGTACCAGTTTCATACATTGTTTTTTATTTTTACATACCTTGGAAAAAAAAAAAAAAATCTCGTGCCATGGCCATTAGTAATGCAATACAGAAATCTGAGTTCAAACCTGCACTGGTCAGCTAAAGTTTTTACTTTTATCAGCACTGTCACTGAGGTCAATAAACAGTCCTTTTAACAGGCACACCAACATGTACTTGATGAATATAAAGTACTGGTCTGCATTGTTTTTTTCTTCCTTTTCACATGATGTATTATTAAGCTAAACTATATTTTGATAGGTAAAGTAGATATACTATTGAATACCAGAGAGGCTTCAAATACCTCCTGCCCTGACTGCTACAGGACAGTGAAGTGTCTGCTGTTATAACAACATAGAGCCACTCTCCCTTTTCCTCTTTTATTTGCAAATTACGTTAAAGAATTTTCTGTAACTGCTCTATATTTTACTACACAAATTGATTTTTTTTTTACACATGTTCAAACACACATATATTCAGAAGAAAAGCTAAAAAATATTTCCAAAATTGAAAACCTGAGCAGATTTTTCCATTTAGGTGCAGAAAAGGAACTTTGATATCAGAGGAGTGCAAGTTTAGAATTTTCTCTTGACCATCTCCCTCTTCCTTCCTCTGTATCAACATATGAATCTCAATGTGTTTGCAGATGTGTGTAGAAAATGAATTATGTTTGTTTTAGGAAGAGGTGAGCAGCCTGAGGAGTGTGCCTGGAAATGAGGAAGAAAAATATCCAGCTTCACAGATCTACAATTTCTGATTTTTCTTTCATGAGTGATTACAGAGGAAAGAATCCATTTCAAAAGAGAACAGTCAGCCTTGTTTATGTTTAGAGAATTGTTACACTTTTCTACTGAAATGCCATCAAGCAAATAATAAGAAAATAAAATAATTAATAACAGAGCAAAAATCCACATAGCAAACCAAAACTCTTTACAGCAGAAAGTGTTCTACATTTAGATTTTTTTAAAAAGCATCTAAAAAAATCTACATTTTTTTCCTTTCTCAATGTTTACTTTTAGTTACATTGCCTATATGTTGTTTAATCTTATAACCTTTACATTTAATGTTTTTTCATAAACTCAGCACCTATTTAAACGTGCAAAAAATAACTTACATAGCTTTCTATGTCAGTAGAACATAATAATGAAATGGTCAGCACTACTTGTTTCCTTGAAATAACTCAAGGATAAGCTGATCAGTGTCCTCAGATTTATTGGAGATATAGAATTATATAGTGTAAAAGAGATTCTGTGATTTTTCAGATGTCATTGGTATTTTGGGGTATTATTAGTACTTCTTTGAATCCCACTTCTGTCTCCAGTATAGACTGTCTTTTACAATTTACCTGACTTATATTTTAGCTTACAAACAAAAGCACAAAAATAATCTCCTCTCTACTTATTCCATTTTATTTACCATTATTCATCTAGTGAGAGCCAAAACCACACTTCCCCGAAAAACAAAATTCCATTTAAGAGATTATGAAACTTGTTCCTTCTAACTACAGAAATTTCCGGGCCAGAAATGGTCAAGTATATTTGGTGGTTTAATCTTTCTGATGTATTTAAATTTAATTCGCTAAAATACTTATCATCATTAAGATTGATTTTCCTTAAACGTAAGCTGGAAATGTGGCCATTTTCATCTGAGCTGGAAGAGTAGCAAGACCCAAAATTTTCCCTAGACTTTGTTACCGAGCTACATCTAGAAAATGGATGTTTAGTGAACATTGTAGAGAGCTGTACTCTGAGAGGCAGAAATTCATGGTATCCAACTTAGTTTCTCTCTTTTTAGCCATTACAGGTACATTTTTCTATGTTCCCAGTATTCAAAAGCATAAAGTGTGTTCGGTTTGGCCAAATTTAGAAATATATCCTCTGAGAGAAGGCACAACCACCCCTCCCCCCACCAGGTTCGGGAAAAAAAAAATTTTCCTCAAAGGAAAGTGAAAGAGATAAAACTGTTTACTTAACAAACACATGGGAAAAGGATAATAATGCTAAATAATAAAATCTCTCGCTGTGGAGGAAAAACCTGGGAAAGTGTTCGAGTCCTCCCTTTGGTCTCCTCGGATCTGGGGCTTGGCCCAGGCCCAGGCCCTCTTGTGCCCGGTGGAAAGTCCTCCTGATGTGCTCTGATGTTGAAGCAATCAAGCAGTCCAGTAGAAAAGGGAGAAGATCCGAAATTCCAGGGAAGGAAAAATTCAACTCTCAGTCTCTTTCCGGAGAAAAAGCAGCTGAACCCCTGGCCAAAAACTGTCCTCCCGAAAACAGTAAGCCGGGTGTTTCCTCCCTCCCCTGCCACAGCTGGGAAACCAATTGCTATCTGTGTGTGACCTTGAACAAGCTGCAAACTGCTTTGAAGAAGTTTTACTCAGTTTTTCCTTCCCCCTCTCAGGCTCAGTTTGGAGGCATAGAAAGGCACAAGAATTAATTTCTGGGCATAGGCATGCGATATGGGATACACACCACAAGGTCACCCCAAGACAAGTGCACAGCTATGTTAACTGTTTTCTTCCCATGATTTGCAAAGACACATTGATCTGTACTGGGAATGGGGGTGAGGTGACACTGAGCTTTTATGGATCTCAGAAAGAAAGACCTGGCAAAAATGGCTTAATAGGATAAGTGCTTTAATAAGACAGAAAAAGAGAAGGAATACAGTTAGTGAATAAACCTTCTTTCCCACTGGGCACCTTTTTGTGTAGCATTGGAGAGGGCCCATTTGGATTTTCTTCTGGTGCTCAGCAAAGACAAGAGCAGATCCTAAGCATGGGGAGAAGCTCTCCGTTTTGGTCCTTTGAGCTACTATCCAATTCCCTCATAAGGAAACTGTTCTAAAGAATGTTCTCACAAGAATTTGTTGCTGCACTGTTAGACCGAGGCAAGGCCACACAGGTGACATACTTTCATGTTGCCCAGCAATGTGAGCAGCACAGCATGGGCGGGTGCCCTCTCAGGTTGATTGCCACATACTGCCTACCGTTCCCAAATCTAAGTTACAGACTACCTTATTTGCATACTAGCTTCTCAAGCTCTAAATGTGAGTCCAAGTAGAGTAGACATGTCCACTGGCTCCTAGAATACTGTTATCTTCCACAGTGCTCCCCATCCACACTACCAATTTCTTTTTTCTTCAGTAGAAGAAGAATAGTGTGATTATTAATTATTGAATTTTTCACAAACCATAGTACAGAGTAATTACAGATTTTATAAATTAAGCATGTGGTCCTACTCCATAATTAAAAAATAAAGGCTGTAAAAAAACCTCTACTCAGTAAAAGAAGTGTTCACAATAAATTGCATTCCTTCCTTTCAGAGTCTCTAACTCAACAGCTCTCTACAGCAGTGTTTGAAACCATTGCACTGGGGAAATTCTCTGGTGCAGTTTAAATATGGAAATAGATAAAGGTTAGCTGGAAAGGAAGTGTAAGGCAGCCTTTAGTATGCTGTCCAATGTAAGGTTCATTCTTATATACTGCCCTGCTTGTCTTTTCACCTCCAAAAAAGTAGAGCCCTGCTGGTGGGAAATCATGGAAGTCTCCTGAGACTGCCTAGAAGGACAAAGAGATCATTTGGTCAACTTTCAAATTACATTCGGCAAAAACATTGTTCCTACTTTCATTCAGTTAAAAAGATCTTCACCGTCTACCTTGAAATACTACTAAATTTTCTTCTACTTTGCTACAATGGAGTGGTAAAAGTGAAAACTCAAAATGTCTATCCCTTCAGCAGGTCACATGGAAAAGGAATTTCATTAGAGTGTACCGATCTGTATTGAAATTTATGAGACTATGAAAAAAATATATAAATTTTGTACAAAATACAAGAAACATTTTCTTGTTATGCATATGCCTCTCTCAAATATTGTAAGTCCAAGTCTTCTGTGCACACATGCTCACAAACACAGAGTGCCTCAAAAACCTGTGGTAAGATTATAGGTGTTGTAATGGTGAATAGCTGACCCTGTAACAAAGACTGTTAATTATCTGCATCCTATATAAAAGAACATATAAACTTCATTAGGAAATTTTGGAAAATTCCTCAGAAGTAAAAAGGATTTGAAATGAGGGTTGACAGTGCAAAATGAAAGCAATGAACCCCTTGAATAAATAAAATGATTAGTTTTGAATATCATTTAGGAAAACAAAAACTTGAACTAATTTAATCAAAAATAACAACATAACCCAAGAACACCACCAGAATCCCAGAATTACCTACAGAAATATAGAAAATCTGATAAAATATCAATTATTCATAAATTTGCTTATTTGTGTCAGAACAGAATTCACTTAATGTGTCCTGCAGTTGCTGGTAGTAAAACCAGACCTTCAGTGATATAGTGTGTTCAACTTGTTTTGGCTTTGAAGGTGTGGTGTGGGCCATAATACCAATTTATCTTCAGTGTAGGGATTCTTGCCTACTTCCTTTATGAATCAATGGGTAAATAGAACAAAAAAGTTTTTCAGTTTGCTGGCCGATTGAGCTAACAGTGATCCTCATTCAGTGTGCTGAGGATCGTGTGCTGGAGAAAGCCAAACCCTGAGAAACTGTCTGAAAATCTTTGTATAATTATTTTCCAGAATATACTAGGTTAAGATGCACTCATCAGTTATCCACTTCAAGCTGTGGCAGATTGTGGTCAGTTGTTATACATCCACAAAATTCCCACCAGACAGAAAGAGAGTTTTGATATAAACAAGTAAATCTACAACCGAAAAAAAGTCCAAGTCTATGAAAAATCTGGCTAGTCTTTTCAGAAGTACTGAATTTTGATACTTTTATTGTCTCAAAATCTTGGGCTTATAAGACTTCACAGTTCTATATCAGCAAGGAGAATTCAGCTGAATGGAAATAAAATTAAAATTTTATTTAAATTAATTAAATTAAAAAGAATTAAACCTGTGAAGAATCAGTACAGATGATCCATATTCATACATAAATTTTTTTGTAAAAAAAGAATAACTAATAAATTTGCAGTGTAGATTTCTGTAAGTTGTTTTAAAGAATGATGTGATAAGAAAAAGGTTATTTACACATTAATGAATACAGGACTAAACCATATACAAAGGTTATTTTGCATTGCCTTTCCTTGATTAAAATGTAGAAAATAAAATTGTTGTAAAGCCAGATTAGACTTCATGCACTTATTTTACAATATGAAGCAGAATTACAATAAGAAACATGGCAAATCCAAGAGACTTGCATATAAAAATACAGTATAAATTACTCCTTCATCTGAATACATCTTCAGGATCAACACACACTATTATCCAGTGCTTCTTTATTATGCAGTTCTCTACCATTATTCAATATTGTCCTTAATGCTTCTACTATTTCTATTATCACTATAAAAGTAAAGATTGGATTCTATTTTTACTTCTCATCTTGAATTGCTTTTTGAGTCTGGATAAGGTGCCTGTCTTTGTTTATTTTTCTTTTAAGTGAAAAAATGATTATGAATAATGGCTTCCTTTGAATACTGCCTTTCTTTTGAATAATGCTCTGCAGGTGAAACAGTTTCATGCCTTGACCTAAAGTCTAGTGAGTTCAGTAAGAAGCTTTTTACTGACTTCAATGAGATTTGGATCAAAATACCTATGTAAAAATGAATAATACTGAGCAACCAACTTTTTATTTTGGGAAACGCCACCAAATTTTTCCATGCAATTTAATTCATAATACTGTTTTATTACTCCCTTCAGATGATAACATTTCAAGTTTTAGATTCTGAATTGAATGCCATATGTAACTGGCCACAGTAGAGGAAAAAAGGAAAGTTGATATGTTCTAAAAGGTTATTTGAAATATCAACTAAATTTAAATTAACCAAGTTGGTACCGTCACTAACATGTAATCTAAAAATCACACTAAAATTTGGGGTCTTTTACTGGAGCAAAATAAATTACAAAAGGAAAAAACGGAATGGTATTGTGTTTTGGCACATATTGACAAGTTAGCTTTCTAAAGTGCAGGACAGATTGACTTCAACTGAAGAATTCTCTGCTAGATTGTGTTGCTTTCCTGGTTTTCTTGTATCACTGAGATCAAAATTACCCCAATAGACTTGTCAGGATTATAATACTCTCTCACATGTTCTCATGCCTCTCTTCAGCTGTAGTTGCTCAGATTTTCCCCCTCATCTTTAATAGGTTATCCCAGAGGTGCTGCCACTGCCAGTGACAGGCTCAGCCTTAGCCAGTGACGGATCCATATTGGATCCAGCTGATATTAGCTCTGTCAGATAAGGGCAAAGCTTCTGGCAGTTTCTCACCCCTGCAGCTCCACTGCTACAAAAAAACCAAAACAGAACAAAAAAAAATAAAACAAAAAAAAACCCAAAAGCCCAAACCCACAAATCCAAAAAAGGTGACCTGTGCTATTTTATCCTTTAACTGAACATCTTCAGTTATTGTGAGTTTAAAACATAGAGCATATATAAGTAAAATGCTAAAAAGTGACCTAGCTGGTTATGAAAGAAGCAAGTAAAAAGAAATTAAATGGGCTGCATTTAAATTGTGTAAGTTCACTGGAAGTTCAAAGACTCCTGAAAAATCCCAAAATCTAACAAAAACCAGATCTGTCATGTTAAAAATGTCAGCTATTTTTCTATTTACCTTGTGGGTAATGCCTTTTGATGGATAATACAAGAAACGGAATTTGATTCCTAACATTTAGAAATGTTGTAAACAAACAACTTTTGTATTTTTAGAAGCAGATTTATTGAATAAACATGGTATAAAGCAGTAATCTGAAATATATTTACTTCCTGAAGAAGATCAACTGAAGCTATTTCAGTTTATCTCATTTCACTTTAACAAGGACAACAAGAGTTCTAGCAAAGTAGATCAGCTGAAGCTGTCATGAATTTACCCTTCCCCTCCTCAAAAGAGGTATGTACTAATCTAC
This sequence comes from Corvus kubaryi, assembly GCF_017639235.1. Classification (NCBI taxonomy): domain Eukaryota; kingdom Metazoa; phylum Chordata; class Aves; order Passeriformes; family Corvidae; genus Corvus; species Corvus kubaryi. The sequence continues at coordinate 19,418,596 of NW_024580667.1, read as the reverse complement.
TTTTAGTTTAGTTAAATATCCAGTTATTTTTTCTTATTTGTATGAATTTTTGGTTGAAATCAGCAACTGACATAAACAATTACAGCTGTAGAATCTGTAAAAGAAGCGGTGTGAGGCACTGCATAAAATATCTGAACTATCTGGATGAAGCATTTTGTCTATAAGGGAGAACTGTTATTTAAAATCTGTACCCATTTTGTGTATAAAATAAAAAAAAAAAATTGGTCGCTGAATGTGGAAATTAACATTTGATGGCAATCAGTTTGAATCACTTTGAATAAAAGCAGCAGAAAAAAACTAGGGAAAGATGTGTCGTGTCTGTGACTGAGCCCTGCATTGATTCCAAACTGCAGTTTCCAGACAGCTTCCAGAAACATTCCTGTGTGTGGCCAAACAGCTAGAGGCATCACTGGCATGTTTGAAAAACTTATCTGACTATCTGAACAGAATAAATGCATAGGAGCTTACTGGGCATAATGTGCTCAAGAGAGCTAAGTAGCAAAGGCAGGAAACATTTTACGTTTTTGAGAGTTGTTATATTAAAAGCACAATTCTAAGATACTGAGGCAGATGAATGGCAGTGAATTTAAGAAAAAATAACAGGAAGTCTACTGAAATAAGTTTAATAACAACCATGACACGGTCTAGTACTGGAGATATCTCAGACCCATAAAAGATTAGAGTTCGAAGTCCCAAGAGAGTGTAAAGTTAAAATTTCATACTGCTTCAGTTATTAATAGAATCTTCTCTTCAGAGCTGACATAATTTGTAAAGCACATTAGGTTTTTCCACCATATTTATATAACAACAAAACCAGTGAAAATAACAAACAAACATGTTTTATTAGGGTAAGGAGGAAGCTAAAAAAAGAAGTAACTCCTTAGTATGTCTGGATCATTTCCACAGTACGGCCATATGGCAGATTCAGCTAGTGTGCAGCAAAGCTGCAATAATTTGTGATTGTTTTAGGCAGATCTGGCAACTGTTTACTAAAGATAACAGAATCTAACCTTTCAGTGAATCTGGTGCTATATTCTCAGCATGCACAATCTTCCAATGGTCCTAAGTATCTCAGGGGTGGAAAGTAGTTCAAGTGGTTTACAATGATCAGAGATAATTTTTCTCAATGGCCGTAGCCAAAGAATGACTGGAGCTTCCTTTCTGCTTTCTTTGATATGAAGAAAGGTAGGTAAAAGATGTGTAAGTGTACGCTTGAACACACAACTGAGGAAAGAAGAGGTTACTGGGTTATCAAATGCAATGAAATCACAAAAAATGGCTGCTAGGTCTGTAAGTGTACACTGTACCTTAAAAATGCTAATATGAGAATAAATGAATAAAAACCTATAACTCAGCAGTGGGTTTGCATAACAAAGCAGCTCTGAAGTACTTATAGCTCTTTATATAAGAAAGATTCATCCTGACTCATACTATGAATTGCTTTATAAGATTCTAGTTCTGTCATAGTTCAAACCAGAAATCTCTACTCTCCTGGTCTTGTATTCTTGCTGGTGCTAGAACTAACACTCTTCTGATCAAGCAAATGAGGTAATTTTTAGAAGCAAACTTCTCAGAAAGACTGAACCAGGGTAACAAAATACTTTTGGAAAATGATGATTATGTTAGTGCAAAGAAAGTAAGCAACATCACATGACATGAATCTTTAATTCAGAATTATTTTCCAGAATATACTGGGTTAAGATGCACTCGCAGTTATCCACTTAAAGCTGTGGAAAATTGTGATCAGATCTTATATAGCCACTCCAGAATTCAGAATGATTCAGGTAATAATTCAGAATTATTACATATTTTGTGGGAATTATAAAACAACAAAACCCTTGTAGTGCACTTCTTTGCCAGTCTTCCAGAAATGCTATAATACAACAAAGGTTTCCAGATTTTAAGTGATAGCAGAGGCACCTTAAAAAAAAGGGTCCTGTTTTCTTGATATTTGTGCTTCAATATTCGAGCTTTCATGAGACTTCCATGTAGAACATAAAATAAGCAATATTTTAGGCTGCTTTTATGTTTTGTTTATGCCACAGTCTCCATGTGAATAAAGACTATTAATTTCTATTTATAGTAGAAGTACTGATACCTCAACATATAACACTGATAATGATTCCTGTGCCTTTCAGTACAGTATTAAGGGACAGATTTAAGATACTTAGGAAGTGGACTTCCAGTTTGAAAATGTCATAACATTTCTCTGCTATGGTGTAGTTCAGCATCCAGTGTACAAGAAGTCTGATGCATACAGTATAAAGACATTCTGCACGAAGTCTGCTCACATGCTTCTTCCCAGTTTTGCAGACTATGAATCAGTTATCAAATAGAATGCTATTTTGCTAGATCAATTATTTTCAATCTTTTTTTTCTTTCTTTTTCAAATTTGCAGATAGATAAAATATTTCCACTGGGGAAGCAGAACTTTGAATAGCAAATTTTACGTCAGTCAAAAAGAAGCTCATTTTTCAGTCACCTTTCATATTTCTCTTGGTGTTACCTGATTAATGTTGCAATTCAGAAACTAAACTCTTAAACCCACTGAAGCTGACGCTCTAGAGAAGCTGAAGAAAAATCTACTCTTAATAAAGATAAAGTAAATTCTGCATTAAATTGAGCAAGATGATAAAGACATATGAGTTAAGAGAATTGGAAAGTCATAAGGCAATAACAGGGGTCTGTTTGGGGGTCACCGTATTCACCTTCAGGACAGTAGCTATTCTGAAGATTCTGTTTTCTGGTGAAAGAATGGATTTCAAGAGGGATTTCAAGCAGATCAATGGTGTTGCTTTGCAAGTATTTGTGGGAAATCCTCCCAGCCAGAGTAAAATAACAGGAATATATTAAAAATTGTTTACTTTATGTTTGCAATATGCACTGTATTACAATGCAATTGTTTCAGCAGTGCATCTTCTAGTAGCAATAATGGTTCTAGTATTTTTTATTGAGCGTTTGTCATTTAAACACTAATTCAATTGCCTTTGCAAATATTTGCTTTCTAGCTGTTACCAGGAAGCTCAGCACAGTGCACCTTTTGAATCAAATCAGGCAATCCATATCATTTCACTCAGAGTCTTCCACAGGATTACTTGAAGAAGTAAGCTTTAGGTGAGGAATTTAACAATCTAGGGACTCTGTCTTATTTAAAATCCTCGGTTTGCTTTTGTCTACAAAAACCCAGTGTCTGAGCTTCAGATTGAACTAAATAAAGTCAGTAATTTTTTTTTGTTTCTTAGGACGTTGAGCATATACTTTGATAGCATGTTTCAACCACTGCCCTGTTTTTAAAATCACGGCTTCTACAACCAAGCATTTGTGTGAGGTTAATAATCATCATGGAACACAATTCTAAGATGTTCTGCTAGTGTGCATACTGGCAAATGACAAGCCTGTATACAGGTACTTTGTAGATGTTCTGCAGTTTCCTTAAATACAAGAGCACTTCTTAGAACAAACCCAGACTCTGCGATCACCTGCCCTGCCAATACTAATTATCTTTAATGGGACTTGGGAGCTCATAATAGCAGCACCTTGATGTTCAACTTCTTAAATCAATGTATGACATCTTGCCTCCATATTCATCAGCCATATAGTTTAGAATTAGGAGACTGGAATATCTTGTGTCTTTCTAAAAGACAACCTTCTGGACTACAATGAAATCAGGAAAAATCCTCCATTTTCTTCAGTAAACTTTTTTCTCCAGTCCTTATGCCTAACAATGAAACCTAGTTTCTCATTTGAACTTCTCTTTTTATTGTCCAAACACTGAATTTTATTTAGATTTTCCCTCCTAGATTGAAGGACCTGTCTGATTGCACCTTCACTCCTCATTGAGAAATATATATGATTTATAACTTAGTGGTAAAGTTCACAAGAATCATACAATACTCTTGACATTATAAAGCACCGTGGAACATCGGCGTTCGTAAGTTGGCTGATTTACCTTCTTAAACTTAAGTACAGTGTCTTGCCAAGAATCACAGAATAATTTAGTTGGCAAAGATTTCCAAGATTAGTGAGCACAACCGTTGATGGGTCACTGCCTTGTCAGCTAGACCACAGCACTAAATGCCCCACCCACATGTTTCTTGAAGACCTCCAGGGATGGTGACAGCCTGGGGATAGCCCTTTCCCATGCTTAACAACCCTTTTCATGAAGAAATTCAGTCTGATATCCAACCTGAATCTCCCCTGGCACAGCTTGAGGTTATGTCCTCTTGTCCTGTCACTGGCTGTCTGGGAGAAGAGGCAAACCCTCACCTGGCTACAACCTCCTTCAAGGCAGCTTTAGAGAGCCATAAGACCTCCCCTGAGCCTCCTTTTCTCTAGGCTAAATAACCCCAGCTCTACAGCTGCTCCTAATAGGACTTAATCTCTAGGCCCTTCACCATCCCCCTTGCCCTTCTCTGGACATGTTTCAGCACCCCGATGTCTTTGCTGAAGGGTCCAAAACTGAGCACAAGATTTGAGGTGTGATTTCTCCAGGGCTGAGTACAGAAGTTCTTAATTGAACAGATCTGTCACGTAAAAAATGTCATAAACTCATAGAAACACTCTGCAGACCAGTGTAATTTTGTACAGAAATAATCTATTCAGTAACAAGTGTTACTCTGTTCTTTGATATGATATTTAATGTCAGGCTTATTACTTTGCAATTACCAGAATAGGTAACTGTGCACTTCCACAGGGCTTTACATTCATTTTTTCTCTTAGTGCTTCCATTACAGAGATATTAAAAAAAAACAAACAAAAGTCAGATTTTATTTAAATTATGATTGGAATCTATAAATTCTACGTACGTTTTAGCAGTTCTAATAAACAATAGAATCAATTCAAATTTTTATTTTTTGCTCTGGGATTTTTCAAACTATTTAACAAACTAAGAAATGTCTTCTGTCATATATCTGAAGATGTACATAATCTTCAGTATTTGCCTGTCATCATAAAGAGAAAAGCCTTGGATATCTTTATTTCCTTATAAGCTTGCTTGAAAGTATTCAAACTAACAACCCAAGGCAGGCCCATTAATACCTTTACAAGAGTTAACTGGCACAGTGGAGCAAATCACCTAGTTTAATTCAGAATTCAGTGCTAATTCATGATGCCTTCATTGCTCTGTGTTTGGGACAACTAATTAATCAAACTCAGGTTAGGTTGTTGAAATGAACTGCCTAAATAGGATTTAAACTGATTATAATTTTTAAAATAGAATCTCATTATCTGAGTAGATTTGACAGAATGTTTATGTCTATGTTTGAATTGCTAATGTACAATTAGAAAAATAATCATGTAAAGTATTAGAACACTGTGTGCTCTGAGAATTATTTATTACTCCTTGAGTAGCCTCTCTGACACAAGGATAATTTTCCACTAATAAATGAAAAAAAGCAGAATTTCAGTATCACACTTGCAATACCTCTTTATTAATCAACATACAACCCATACTGAGCTACTTTGAAGACAATTCAATGCGCATGGCTAAAATGGAAAAGAAATGGAAAAAATACCAACTGCAAAGGAATTGAATCCATTATGCTACAAGGTCTAGTTTTTTTGCTGATGTGTTTGGAAGCAATAGCTGCTCAAGCATGTGTATCATAAGGATCTCTCTGAATTATGTGACCATGTTTTGAACCGCATATACATACCCACCACCACACACACAGAGACACAGAGAGATCATGAGGGATGGGATGAGAATTCCATCTGATGAGAATGTGGTTTTTTGTGGTGGTGCATCCTTGCTCTCCCCACTCCTCTTCAGGCCTGCTCTAATATCTCAGGAGCTCCTGATAAGCCCTGACTGAACCAGCTGAGCCATCAAGTGAAGCACTCCTTGACAGAACCCCTTCATCGCTAAAGTGTCCCTTGACAGCGCCAGGTGGTCTTGCATGATAAAGGTGGGAATGATTCTGACCATAACAGGAACAGCAACTGCCTGATCAAGGTGGGGAATAAAGAATAAGAAGTTATCCCTGTTAAACCATTCACCTGAATTGTACAGCCCAAGTGAAATGGTGCTGTTGCTACAAGACATTTTGAAAAAAATAATTTTAGCCTGAGTGGAACAGTACCATTGGTAAAAAACGTCTAGTAGTTACCAACTTGTGTTATGGTCAGGATGGAAACTGACTGATGACTAGAGACAATTATCTTGTGACCCTATAAACAGTGGTTTAAAGGGAAGCCCTTTGAGTTCTTCTGGAATGCAGCAGGCTACACCAGCATCTCCCCCTAAGCAGGACACCTCTCGGAACTCACAAACTTTCAAGTTTGTGATATTCAAAAGACCATCACCGACAATGAGGCCTAGGTTGATATTCCCCACCTCACCACTCCTCAAGGTGCCTGTTGAGAAATGTTAAGGGATTTGATGTATTTCACTGAACCCGAGTGGAATTTTTATAGGTACCTTTACACACATAAATGTAGATATATACATCTCTGTCTGCATCTGTGCATTGATTAAGGTATGAATGCTGTTATTGTGAATCTATAATTAAGTAGGTTTTGTAAATCTAGTAAACCCTATTGAATCACTTTATAAATATTAAATTAGTCAATGATTAAGTGCTGCTAAACCCTTTTGTGCCCTTATCTTTTGTAATCATATCCTTTGCACCTTTACCCTTTTGCATTCCTTGTCTTCTTGTAAATCATTCTAAATTGATTCTAATCCAATTTTCTTATGTATGCTTCATCTATGTAATAAGTAATAGAGTGAACCTTGCCATTAAACTCTGTTAAATTCATACTTTCACAATTCATATTAAAACCTGCTTTTTGCTAACACATTTGATGATGATTCTTTAAGACCTAAGCACTCAATCACAACATGTATGAAGCAGTGGATCTAATCAAATCCAGTTTGACTTGTGATGTGCTGTGATGTGCATGGGGAAGGTAGCAGAATCCTGAGCTAAAAATAGTTTCAAATGAAGCTAACCTGACAGATGTATTCCAGTGGCACAAATAGCTGCAAATATCCATTCAGTCCATACAAGAGCAGGTACAAGAGCAGTCCACAGAGTGAATTCAACACAAAGGCCTTCCCGAATCACTTGGATGTTAAGCCCTCAGCACCAGCCATTGCCTGTTTTGCTTTACAGATGGACACTTCTTGCCAGTACAGACATAATCCTTCTTGTTCTGCAGTCAGTCAATAGACTTCACACACACACACAAATGTACAGCTTCCCCTTGGGTCAGCAGTCACGAGAGAAAGCATTCGATAGGTACGTCTGTATTGGTAAGGACCATTTTCTGTATTATTAAATTGTAAGAAGAATCCCTAGTATAGTTTTCTTGCAGGCCAAAGAGCATTTCCCAAGGCTTTGAGAGAATGTTTCAGGATTTAGCTCAAAACTCTTGATGTTTGGTTTTGAGGTGCAAGGCTGGTTTGAGGGCAAAGGCAAAGAGACAAGTGCATTCCATACCATGAATACATACATTCCCATTTCAGGTGGCCTCAGTGCCTGTTACAGTTTTTCGTAAGGCCCCCAGTGAGGAACTGTGACTGCATTTGACAGGATTTTTTTTAAAGAGTTTTTCAATCCAGATATATAATGTAGAAAAAATCATTGTGATTTCTGCTCTGTTTCCACGTTTATAGGGCTTCCATCCTTCAGAACTTCTGTCAATTTCACAGAAAAAACCTTTTTGTTACATGTGGGTGATGTGATTGCCAAATTTTTTATTGTATTTGCTGAAGACAATTTTCTGGTAGACACTACATTATTTTTCAATTTAGGGGAAAAAAAAATGAGTGAAAGGATTCTTCTTCCCACAATGTCTTCCCATTTCTTCTTTGAAATCTACTAATTCATGTGTGATTTACTAATTCACAGGTACTTCATGTGAATTTTAGGTGCAAATCATTTCCTCATCTCCCTTGGCCAGAAGTGTAAAACTTACATATTTAAGGAGACAAAAGTTATTGTGAACTGTTTGCAAATAATAGGAGATGTTTACATTTAAAAACCAACCAACCAAACCGCACTTCCTTCAAGGTTATATAAAGACCACATGCTAGAACTAGCATTCTGTCTCACATCTTAGAGGCAGTAATGTTTTACAGTTAGTTGATGGATTCCATGAACCAGTTTTAGCTAGAATTTTCCTTGTGGAAAACACTTAAAGTTTTATTGCTATTGGATATTTTACTAAAAATACAGCCTGTAAGGTTATCTTGGGAAACTTAACTCTGATAATAAATTTAACATAAGCTCCTAAAAAGAAACAAAATTACATCAATATCTGACACAGCTCACCAGTCCCACACCACAAAACCAACATCATATTGATACATTGAACTAAAGAAATCTCCACTTGGAACTTATTTAATTAACACAATTCTCTTGCATACCAAGATTTCAATATTAAAATCACTCATGGTTCATATATTAAAAGGATGAAAGGATTTAACTATTGGTTAATACTTCTCCTTATTTGCATATTCCCATCTTTTTGCTTTTGTCTCCATCTTCACCAGTTAAACCACAAAAATATTCAATAAAATTCTGTGTGTGAACTAGTTTTTTACACATTTAAGTTTTGCAGAAGAGGATTTAATAAGGATAGATATATTCTTCTATCTTAGGCAAACAGCAGAGACAAGATATTAATCTGTATAGACCATGTAGATTCCAAATATACTTGGTCTATGAATCCAAAACAGTGTCGTCAAAAAGATTTAATTTTGTATCATAGCATTGCTTTTAATTCCAATCTAAATTCTTTGTTATAAATTTAACCTTGTTGATCATTGTGATTGTGGTTTTGGAAACTTATTTCCAATTAATTATTAGGAATCAATGTGTAAATACTAATTCTAAGGAATGCATTTCCAGCAGTCAACATGCAAGCAATAGAAATCAAAAGATAAAGATCTTTAAAAAAATGTCATAAGCCCTTTTATTTTCTCCTACTTTAATAATAACAATAATAGTAGATATTATTATTATAAATCTCTGTTCATTTACTCAAGGCTTCCAGTGTTTCAGCCATTCTAAATTTTGCCTCAGATACAAAGACAAAGTAATTTGATTATGAAACAAGAATTTTAGGTCTGTAATAGTACTGGTTTTCTGTTTCAAGTAAACCTTTATTTTCTAATGCCTTTTTTTTCCCCAATACTTCTTCTCATTGATTTACATTACATGGGTAATTTCCTGATGTTACATTTACAATAAATAATGTATTTGGGTATCACTATTTTCATCAACTCGACAATAAAACTTGAATGACACAATAATGAAATCAAATAATGACAAGGGAAAGAAAAGAAATCCTAGTCTCAATTACACAGTGTTAGATATCTTTCTTCTAGTAGATAATGAGAACTGTCATTGACCTTATTCAAGTCACTTCTCACGTTTAAGGTACTTTTTCATTTAACAGGTTGGGTCAATTCACAAGATTTTATATTGACTAAGATGTCTGTTCTTATTGGCAAATGAATAAGCCCTTTACTGCTAAAGCTGACAACAGAACTGCTTAGATTCCTCCAATTTCAGATTTAGAACCCTTCAGTTACCATTTCTTACATTTACTAGACTGAATTGTGGTATTTGTTTAAAACCTCAATTTCATTTGAAAATGTATCTATTCTTTACTGCCATTCTTCAACTGCCATATATATTTACTTCAGTATTTAATGCAAGATATGAAAACTGGTAATGCACGAATATGGCCTTCATATGAACAACTTTGTATCTTTTTTATCCTAGCATGCAGAAATCCTCTAAGTGAACAAAACACCAAATTCAGTTAGCACTGAAATACCTTTTACTGTCTTGGGCTTTGGAAAGATGAATCAAAAACCTGATGAAAAAGTACACATTTGTAAATCTTTCCTATATTTTTCAGTCACCTGCCACAAACAGTGGTCAAATAGGGACAAATATATTTGGAAACAAAGTCAAATGCATAGATTCACACCCTTTCTGTAGTCCCAGAGTCTTTCAGTCCAATGTTTCTAATATTTGCATAAGAGTATCCAAGATAAACTACCAATCAAGCAATACAGTGCTGTGTGTATTTCTCAGTTTAAAATAGGAAAGATTGTGCAAAAGATGGAATAAAGAATACTATAAGTGCAACAGAATATTTTCCAGAGAGCATAACTGAACAATTTTTCTGTTCTTTAAGAACAGTCATACTTGTGAGTCCTTCCTACCATGGACAGCAATGCCATAGTGAGAAAGAGCAAAGGAGTCGAATTGTGTGACTGTCTATAGAAGCAAATGTTAAGCACGTTTGCAGAATTCAGTGCATGAGTTGTTCACCTACTGGCTGCTTCTAGCATCTAACTTAAAAGCAGTTCTCAGATCCTAAAGTTAGAAGTTAATGTTCCTCATTTCGTGAATAGGAAGAAAAAAAGAGGAAAAGATGATGCGTCCAGAAAATGAACTTAGTAATAAAGGCAGGTGCTTAAATTTAGACTGTAAAATCTCTCTGCCATGTTACAACATTTTGAGTTTAGTTTTTTGAGTCTAGTCATCTACATAGCTACAAGAACAAACTTTGCTGGCAGCTGAACAAACCATAGGCAATCTGAAATACATAGTCAAAAGAATTTTTTCTTAAAGGAGAGGGTTTACTTCAGAAATCTATGGCTTAATTCCTCTGTCACCTATTATTCGTAATCTGTTCCACAAATATCTTAATTTGTTCTAGCACTTCAGAACATACATCCTTGGTGTTACAATTACACGGTATCTTGGTTTAAGACAATTTACACTCACAAATGTGAAAAATGTGAAGTATCTTCAATGAACAACAACAAAAATATTTTTGATAGTTTTTAATGTTTAAATCTTTATGGATGATTAGGAAAATGAACTAAAAAGGAAATTGGTGTGCTGACTATTCTGCTAGTTTTGTTTCTGCTGCTAATGAAAAAAAAAAGATAAAACAGTGCTGTTATCACATAATGTTTCAAAATATGATGAAGACATTTTTATATAAATTAACATAACTTCTGACTCCCTGCCACTTGTTAGTTCTGTGCATATGAGTATTTTTTATAAATAGCTGTTAAAGACTCATTTGATTGTCAATATGGAGATAAACAAAGCAAAATTAGTGCAGCGCACAGATGATAGTTTTCTGCAAGCAGTTTATCCAGCTGATAGATAAACAATGGCTGAGATACCCTTAAATTGCACATGTGGGGCGAAGCATCTCACTGTCCTGCTCAGTCTCCTAGCAGCCTGGAGTCAAACTTCACTATTCACCATCCCACCATGTAATCTTGTGGGTGGTTTTTGGTTCAAACCACAGGTGCACAGTCAGGGTAGGAAATGGTGCCTCATCTCACTTGCTCTAGATGCATGGAAGAAAATGAGTAGGAAGGACACCTACGTCAGATTATGCACGTATTCAAGACAAAGTTGTTCTAAATCGGCTCCCTTCAAGATTTTTATGGTCAGCACTAAACAAATGATGGCCTGCATTCATGTAAGACAAGGACAGATGTTTTCTCTGCTCTTCTTGCAATCCAGTTAATAGGATATTTTCATTACTACTGAAAGGCCACAGGCTTTGTGTCAATCTAATAATGTAGGACTTGGTTCAGCCCTTGACTTTAAAGTCTTGGCCTGAACTGATTTTAGGTTGCTTTAAGATAAACCTACGATAAATCCAGCTTTTCCTAAGCATTGTGCAGCATCTCTATCACCAGGGATTGATATTTGTCCCCATTCAGTTATTATCTCTGCCAGCAGAGACTTGTGACATGTAGTCTATGTCTCTTCATAGACATGCAGGTAATTTCACATTAGGTTACTAGCATACCCCCTAAGACATACCTCATGTTCTCTGTTTAGCTTATCAGAATGTCAATATCTCAAATAAGGAAAATCTGAGCATATGAAGGACCTCAGAGCCAAAGTCTGTTTTGGGATATATAAAACAACTATATTTCAATACTATTGCTACTTCAACAAAAATTCTTATTTCAAATAAAACATTCAGGGTATTTTCTGAGAGCTTTGTGTTTCAACAAGCCAAAATTGAATATTTTATCAGAATTTTCTGTTGAAAAGTTCTCTCTCTGTGTGTACAAAGTTGATCTTTTTTTTAAAAGAAAAACAAAAGTTTCACTGGCCTTGGTATGTTCCTCTTGGATCAAATGGCTCATTGATAAGAGCAGTTTTAAAATAAGACTTTGGAGAAGAAGACTGGGAGATGCTTATATAATGCCCAATTGCAAAAGAAATGCCAAAACAATTTTTTAAATAACAGAAAATAAGGATGGAAAGAACAGATGGTGGTCCTCAAATTCATCTTTCTGGCACAAGTGGAATTGATCTATCCTTTAATAAAGAAAGAACAGAAAGAAAGTTAAAGAAATCATTAAAAATAAATTTAGAAAATGAAATATCAAAATAACTCAGGTTTTGAAAGAAAAAACTCTGAAATTTGATTCCATAACTTTACTTTTTTCCCATTTTCTAATTTCACAAATCAATAATAATGTCTAAACCTTCTGGTTCCTAGAGCAGCGAAAAATGGAAAAAAAGTTATTTTAGTAACTATTAGGTAAACATTAATGGAATAAGAGAATCAGTGAAATATTGTATTGGAATGCATTGAGGCAAAGATATTAATGACATAATGGCATGTTATTTTTATCACAGACTACCATAAGGGAAGGCAAATAGGGCACAATTCAAGCATTTTGAATTGTAACTTCATGTTATACAGGAGCATTTACAGTACCTAGTGCATCAATGCTCAAAAACAGGTAAGGCAATGAAGTTCACATATCCAGCCAATGGTTAATTTAATTATTTGATTAAAAGTCAGTTTTAACAAGGTTTCCATTCTTTTTGCTGTCCCTTGAGGACTGCTGTTCAATTTTAAATTAACATTTTATTGTGCTACGTGTTTTTTACAGTGTTATTAGATTAATTAGCTGAGCTTGTTTACTTAGGCTGACCTTTTATTTTGTTTTGGATTCAATATTGAGTTCTGTGGATAGAAACTCCAATTGTAATTTCAAAGTGAATATGCCTCTTCTTTTTAAAAGTAGTTCTTTACACTATATTTAATCTATACAAATTGTATTTCTTAGTGAAGTCAGACATTCTTCTAATGAGTTATTTATCATGGTCTACAGCTGTGGTTACCAAAGCAGTTGCCTCCCTTGTCAAGTGGAAAAGCAAATTAAAATTTTATAGTTCACATATATGAGATTCACAGTCTTTTAACAAAGTTCCTTTTAGCAATTCAGAAACATTATTTTCTTCCCACCATTAAACAGTGTCCCATTGCTCAGCTGCTTTAGAGGCAATTAAGTACAAAAATATTAAAGCTACATAACTATTTTTACTTCCACTGCTAATGCATTAAAATAGACATCCTATTCCATGATAGTTGTAATCTTCATTTTCTCTTATAACATACATGTCATAAGAGTATAATTGCATTTTGTTATCATACGTAAGAGGTCGACAACCAATGACATAGGACTAAAGAGAGGGTAGGATGTGGTCTTGTGGAAGGTGCTCCACTCACTTGTCAAGTAACAGTGGATGTGGGGACATAGTTTTGATCACATTGAATTATATCTCTTATACTTGCTAAAAGTCTGTTACGTCTGCCTTTCCTGTGGATGTTTAAAAATTAAGTCTGTTTTGTCTATTTATTTTCACCATTTTGATGAGACTGATAGAAAGATTTAAATTATAGCTGGCACCAGTAAGCAAGTTAGAATTTTATTAACACATCAACTAGCGGACATAAAACCCCCACCAAATAAATTTACAGTGTATTTTGCTCCTCATGATTGTGCAGGTTTTGTGGTTTTTGCTTCCTGAGAAAACCCCAAAATCTAAACCTTTTCAATTGCTATAGCAAACTCTGGAGATGGGCATTTAGTAACAATCTTGTACAACCAAATTTTAAATCAAATACCTTATTTGGAAGTCTGATCTTTGTGGAAGAAATTAGAAAATTAAGGATAACGTTTTTCAGTAAAGTAATAGGTATATTGGAGTTGTCTTTTGTTCCACCTTTCACTGTCTGGACATAAAAGCACAGGAGTAATTCCACCTAATAGCTGTCACAAAAAATGGTTTGCAGTGTGCCAACAGGCCCATACTTCATTGAAGACCACAGAAATCAAAATTACTGAAAAATTCTAAGACAACAAGAAAAAATGTAGTCTTTTCTCCTTCAATTTTTGAGAAGACAGTTTTGAATACAAGAGGAAGAAGAACAAGTAGACAATGTAAAATAGAAAAAAAAATGGCGATTTTATTTATCTTGAATAGTACAAATAAGCAGCCTTCCCTTTTTCCTCTAGATTCTGAAGAAAAGCAAAAATGAATGCTGTTCATAGAGCTCTTCATGATGCTGATTGTTCATGCCAAAATAGCTAAAATATCATAAATAAAGAGATAAAAAAGAGGCAAAAGTACAAAGAAGGTGAGAAGATAAAAGAAACATCAACATAGCTGCTTTGGTGCTCTGTGGCTGTGTAGAGGTCATATACCGTTCCCGTAACTTGCTGAGAACATGCTATGACTGAGACTGTCATTATCCTGCAGCATACCACCAGATTAACAAGAAAGAAAATCCATCACAGACACAGGATCAATATCTATGAAATCTGACAGAAGAACGTAGTATGGAACTCAGTTAATTTAATATAGAATGATTTGGTCTCAGATTATACTTACAGAGAAGACAATATCTATCTTAAAATTTTGTAGTGCAAAGTATTTTTTAAAATACCTTTGAATGGCACAACCATCTGCAGGTCAGCAGTAAGTTTCTGAATTCACCTCTTAGGTGAATTCACAGGGACTTTATACTTTTGGTGAACAATTGGAACAGCCAAAAATTCTTTTTGACCTAAAGTGGACATACCAAAGCACTTCCAAAATACTCTGTATCATAAAATATTGCACAGCCTTGCCAAAAGAAGTGAATATTAATAGTAGTTTATAGAACCATAGAATTGTTTAGGTTGGAAAAGACCTTTAAGATCATCAAGCCTAACCATTAACCCAACACTGCCAAGTCCACCACTAAACCATGTCCCTAAGAAACACATCTACACTTTTTTATATGCCTCTAGGAATGGTGACTCCAACACTTCCCTGGGCAGCCTGTTCCAGTGTTTGGCAATCCTATTGGTAAAAAGGTTTTTCCAACTGTCCAATCTAAACCTCCCTTGGAGCAAGTTGAGGCTGTTTCTTCTTGTCTTACACTACACTCAGGCTATTGATCCCACCACGTTTTTGGGGAAGAAGTCCTAATTCCATAGGGAAGAAGCCCTATGACCATTTATTAACTTTCTCCATTTCGTTTCTTTTCTTCTTTCTCTCTGTTTCGTGAGTTCTTTTACTCAGAGTTCGGACTGAAACACAGGAGATGCCAGACTTTTCTTTGGACTTAGATGTTTATTATTTCTTATCTGTACTACAGCGGCACAGAGTGCGCCTCTAAGTTAACAAGGTGAAAATGGCCCCGAGTTCTAACTTCCAAGGCCTTTTAAAATCCAATCTACCCAGTTATGGAATGCCAACTAATTTATTTTTACTTATAATCCAATAACTAAACATTCATGTTCCATACTGTGGGTTTTTTGAACCAATACCAGAACAATACCTGGATACCCAGATTTGTGAAGAAGAAGGAGGAAAGAAGAACAAATCCACACCGAAAATCTTCCATATTTTTACTTTATCCCATAAACCTAATTTTTCTACCTCTTTGCATATTCCACCCAGTGACATAGCTTCAATTACACAGCAACAACCTCAGTTTTATCATGCAATTTGGGAAGCCTTTCCCAAGGCCTCAGGTCAAATGCAGTGTGCTTTTGAAGATCATTGCCTGTCAGCACTGAAAGACTGAAATTCTCTGAACTCATGGTTTTTAACACATCAATCACTCTTGTGTCTTTGCTGCCGCCTGGAAGTCTGTTCCTGACCTTCTCTGAGAGAGCAGGCTGAAACACCTTGCACAAATTGGACGAATAACAAGAAGTGGGAGATCCCCATGTAGTAACTACTTGAACAGCACTGTTGTTTTGGGTTGGTTTTCATTTGGTATTTTTTGTTGGTTGGTTATCATGTGCTTTTAGAGAGACAGAGCCATGGAAATCATTTTTATTATTTAATCATGCCTGAATTTCATTAAAGGTTTGTTTTAAGTTCTGCTTTTACTAATTTGCCTATTATGCAGGAGTTCTGTTGACTTTTATGCACGAGTGAAGAGGTCAAGGTTTACCCCACCCCACTTCCTCCTTATTTCCCCAGGAATTTAGAACTCTGAAAAAGATCTGTTCACTTAAACATACTTTGGTGTGAAAAGTGCACTATTTTCATAAACACCTGCTGAACCCAGTAAGGACAAAAGGTAATTTATTTTTTATTTATTTTACTTCAGAGAGTGCTTTTAGATAATATTTTTTGCTTGTTTTCTGAAAGTACAACTAAAAATAAAAGTTTTTAACAAGCAGAGCAACAGTTTGCCCTTTCGTGGAATACCTTGTATCCTTTAGATTTATTAACAGATTTTATTTTTTTCTTTTTTAGCTTAGTACTCACACAAGACAGAAAATTAAGATAAGAAAGGGCCATGTACAAATGCCATAATCCACAGTCTTTAAGTTAGTAATAGATGTATCTTCTTTAAGTAGCAGCACAAGCCTCTCAAAAAACCCGGCAAACTGAAATGCTTACTCAAAAAATCAATTTTTTTTTTTTTGTGCACTAATCCTTGGACTGAACAAATTAAAAAATTACTTCTTAATGTTAAAAATAAGAAGGGGAAATTAGTAGAAAATCTTAATTAAAATTACTAGTAACAATAATAACAATAATAATAATAGTAATAATCCAATGAAATAGTTCTCTGCTGTGTAATGAACACGTAGGTTTTTTGTTGTCCATGTATTAATTCAGTGCATATTTGGGGGTGTGTTCATGCATAAATCAGCTTCTCATCTGGTTTTCACTGTTTAAAATTCACTTTTAATAGCTAATTAAGTATTTCAAACAGCATACACAGGCCAGCACCCTGTTATGATTGGTCTAGTGGTTTGATTTATAATTGAACTTCATTTGATATACTCAGTGGTTTGAGCCACTGATATCTACATACAGCAGTGACTATTTCAATGTATTATGTAATTATATACAACCATCAATTTAATGTAGTTCACTCCTTTTATTTCTTTAAAATTTCTTGCTAAAGTAAACAATGTCATTTACATAAAAGACTTGATTTATAAATAGCTACTTACATTCCTTGTAGTTTTAATAGACCAAATTACCAATGAGTCAGAACAGGTACTTGAATTTAGTGCTTGTACAAAGTTTTTAGGAAGCTGAATATAAACTTTTCTGAAATAGTATTATTTATCCATTTGTGAAATCCACTTAATTCTTTCAGTACCTGTCAGTCTGGCTGTGGTGCAATACACAGGTAGATGGAAAAATATTGTTTTAAAGAGACATGTCCAGTAGGTACTATTTAAATATCTAGGTACATTAATTGCTACAGATCCTTTCCCACAACAACTAAAAATTAAGGCATCGATATTACTTGCCTTTATTAAAATCTTCTCACTCAATTTCTATCCTTCCTGGCTTGCCTATTTTTACCTCATGTACTTCCAATTCAGGCTTTGAATTATAAATGATGAGTAATTTGGAAACAATGAGAACTGGACAAAGTAAACAAGAACATGATGTGGGGATGAATAGATATTTAATGACTGATGTACTACAGCCTAGCCAGCTTCTTCTGCAGTTCCCTCCCACTCCAGCTATGACAGTTCTTTTATAGCACTTGAGTACTTATGAATAAAATAATAAAATGGAATTAAATTTCTTGTCTCACAAGGTGAATTTGGAAGATAAAACAGTTCAGTAGTCTGCCATCCAATTTGTTTATCTTCCAAAATTATTTCAGTGATCTCGCTCTTAAATTTTGCATATAAGCATTCTATAAGCACAGTGATACTGAAGGAGCTCCAGCTGTTCAATATTAATATTCAGTTCACCACTGACTGAATCTTTATACATGTTCTTAAAATGCAGAGATATCCAGACTTTCAGCTGTATTATGTTCCCATTAAAACAATCATCAGGAAATTCTAAACTCCTGGTTAATGATTTTTTTTCTCTTTGACTATTAATATAAAAATTTTACCATTTTTTCCCTTTTATATGTCATGAGGGGAAGAGTGAGCTGGCTTTCCCTGTCAATGAAAAGAAAAAGTTTTTTAAAAAAAAGAAGAAAAAAACTGCTTTTAGCTTCCTTTAGGGGGTACCGCAGCCTTATTTTTACTGTCATCTCCCGAAGGCCTTCAGCAATTTTCCACAAAGTCTTTTTAGAAAAGTAGTAAAAAGTACTCTTGTCTGGTTCTGTCACATTTATGACTTCACTAGCTTCACTTGCTATTTGATTACTTTTTTAACCTTTTGCATTATGGCTTTTGTTTTAGCTTGTGACAAGGCAGAGAGAGGAAAAAGAGATAAGAGGTTGGGTTCCAACTCTTCTGCGCATTGTGAGACTTGAACTCAATGCATGAGGGTGTTATTAAGAATACTTTTGGATTGGTTAATGCTTTTTTATCTATAGTATGCTGAAAGAATTCAGCAGGAAATTAAGTAAAAAACTGGTGATTTTTCACTCAGAGTTTTCAGGTGGGAAATAAAGCACAAGATAAAATTAGAATTGTTAGTTCACCTGACCCTAACAAAGACATAGAAATCAAAATATGGATTATGAACAGAACACAGAAAGTTTCACAACATTTATTTATTTATTTTTAGGTGATAACATGAGACAATGCTAGAAATCCTATTTCAGTCTCTTTTTGATAGGACTGGGATAGCAAAATTACTACTATTCTTCATACAGATATACATTCCATAAATCAGTTACATACATTAAAATTTCCCTTTTTAAGGATAATAAGACTTAAATTCAAACTCCCTCCCACCTCCCTTTTCAGTCAGGGACACAAAGATAAAGTTAATTTCTAATGAAAATACTGACAGGTGTTATTTCTTTAGGTAATAAAAGGTTATAATACAAATTATTCCACCACACTGCTCCTGAATGTTTATTTAGCATGCCAAGAGTTTCCCATCATAAAGCTAAGGGTCCCTAAATTTAGCCCCTTAAAAGTAAACTTTGAATTATTCACCTCTAGTCATTGCCAATGTGCTCTCCTATCCTAAAGCATGAATTTGTCTCAGGTGCCCATATGCAGACACCTAGAGCCACCCAAGGTACTGCTGAGTGTGAGATGTCAGTGCACCTCTGTCTGTGCCACAACCTCTGGACACCTCCTTGCACAGTATCTAGAGATACTCTGTCCAGAAAGAGCATCCCAGTGAACCAGATGCCTATTTGTAGGCAGCTGGACTACAGGCTACCTCTCTCTCACAGATATTGTATTAATTGCCACCAAGGAGTCTGTATATTTTTGCATTGTCTATAGCAGAATGATAGATAACTCAATTATCTTGAATATTGTACTGTATTATTAAAGTTGTAATATATCCTTGTGATTTCTAAATCTAATTCTTGGATTGGACTTTCAAGTACTAGGAGTCAACAAGGTAGAATAAAACTCAGTTCTTCTTCTGACTAGCTTTAAAATTAGAGACTAAAGAAAATACCTTAAATCAGAAATTTGAACCTTATATATAGTCTTCAATGAACAGTTTCAGCACATTTTAATAATACTTTAAACATATACAGATGGTGAAAAAGTTGCTTTGTCTAGTCTCTAAATCCAACTAAATGCACATATAAAATTACTTTTTATCTCCTCCAGTGTAGCAAACAATAGACTTCAGTGATATTCTAAGGTGAATTGACTTCTCCTATTTGTAATATATCTCTTATTTCTTTCCAAAATAAAGGAAATCAATTATATAATTTTAAATCGTAAAACTTCAGGGAAACAGACTCTATTTAAAACCTTTCTTTCATCATTATGTTCTGTAGGTTTGTTTGATAACATCATTTTTTGCCTCAGGTAAGTATAAAATATGAAACGTTCCAGCAGACAGGTTCAGAATACAATTTAATGGGCAAATGTATCAAGAAGAAATAGAATCACACATATATGAATCAGAGCTCCATCAAACCTGGCCTTGAACACCTCCTGGGATGGGGCATCCACAACTTCTCTGGTCAACCTGCTCCGGGGCCTCACCACCCTCACAGTCAAGAATTTTTTCTTACTATCTAGTCTAAATCTCTTTAATTTGAACTCATTCACCCTTATCCTGTCACTTCATGCCCTTGTAAATAGTCTTGTCCCATCATTCCTGTAAGTTCCCTTCAGGTACCGGAAGGCTGCAATTAGGTCACTGTGGCAGGACGTTCCCTGCCACAGGAGGGCTTATCTGTTCTATCAGCTGGTGAGAAAATTCAGTGTATCTTCTCCCTCACACGAATTTGCTAATTGGTGAAATATCTCAAGCCAGATATCTGTCTGGTAGTGTGTTATTTCTGGCGCCAAGGAGGTGGCATCCCCAGCTGACAATAAACATCTTGCCTTGAGAGCAAGATTGAAGGAAGATGAGCTTGAATTTCTGACTGACACTTCACTTTACAAACTATAAAAGCTACACAAAACTTTCACAAAACAGAAGTCTTCTGCACATTCCCTGGAAATGTGTGGGCTTTTCCCCAAAGTCAGGACACCGCTTTGTGTTTGCTCTCTTGGGAGTTGAATAAAAGGAATCTGTGTAACCCATCACCAATTTGGTAGTAAATTATATTGACTCCTGATCTATTCTATTTCTTTGCTGGCTGTAATATAGGTACCTTTATGTTGTGCTCTGTTTTATGTAACCTACTAGTAGTTCTTGGTTTTAACCTGTGTAGCAAGTAACTCTGTTTAAGGCCATTTGTCTGTTAATCTCTTGTCTATTCAATAAATGACTCATTTTACAATAGACCCGATCAGCCGTTCTTGAGAAACTGTGAGCCAAAGTGGTTTAGGTGTGGGTCACCTGAATAAAGCTGCTGCCAAAAATCTGAACCTAAGTCAGGGCTTGTCTAACGCTTTCACTCGATCCATAATAGTCACCCCGAAGCCTTCCTTTTTCCAGGCTGAACAATCTCACTTCTCTCAGGCTTTCCTCATAGGAGAGGTGCTCCATCCCTCTGATCACTTTTGTGGCCCCCTCTGGACCTGCTCCAACATATTGACATCCTTATTGTGCTGGGGATGCCAGAGCTGGATGCAGCACTCCAGCTCGGATCTCACTTGAGCAGAGAGGTAGAGTCTGCTCCCTCACCCTACTGGCCATGCTGCTTTGGATGCAGCCCAGGAAATGGTTGGTTTTCTGGGCTATGAGTGCTCATTGCTGAGTCACGTCCAGCTTCTTACCCACTAGTACCCCCAGGTCCTTCTCAGCAGAGCTGCTCTCCATCTGTTCATCTCCCAGCCTCTGTTGATACTGGGGTGCAGGTGCAGTACCTTGCACTCAGTCTTGTTAAACTTCATGAGATTCCCACTTCTTGAGCCTGTCCAGGTCCCTCTGGATGGCATCCTGTCCTTCAGCTTTGTCAACCACACCACTCAGCTTGGTGTCATCTGCAAATTTGCTGAGGGTGCACTTAATCCCTCTGTCTATGTGATTAATAAAATTATTAAATAACACTGGTCCCAATACAGAGCCTTTAGGGATACCACTCATCACTGATGTCCATTGAAAATCTGAGACATTGATCACTACACTGAGACATTGATGTGACTGTCCAACCGATTCCTAATCCATCTAACAGCCTACGTGTCGAATCCGACTCTCCAATTTGGAGAGAAGGATGCTGTAGGGGACCATGTCAAAGGTTTTAGAGAAGTCCAGATAAATGACATTGGTAGCTCTTCTCTTATCCACTGATTCAGTTATTCCATCAGAGAAAGCACTTAGACCTTGGTGAAGATTTGTCCTTGGTGAAGCTGTGCTGGCTGTGTCAAATCACCTCCCTGTGCTCCATGTGTCTTAGCACAGCTTCTAGGAGGATCTGTTCCTTGATCTTCCCAGGCACAGAGGTTCAAGATGATATGGGAGAAGCAAAGTAAGTTAAATATTTCTGTACTATCTTTTGTAGCTTTTAGGACACTTACCATGATCTTGTACTTTCCCAGTTAATAAATTATCTTTATTATGTGAGAAAACATCTCTCTTTTCCCCTGAGAAATTAAGTAGTTAATGAAGCTTTGGAGACTTTAATCAACTGTGATATAGAATCATGGAATAGTTTAGGTTGGAAAAGACCTTTAAGATCACTGAGTTCAATTGTTGACCCAGCACTGAACCGTGTTCCTAAGTACCGCATCTGCATGTCTTTGAAACACCTCTAGGGACGGTGACTCCACCACTGCCCCGGGCAGCCTATTCCAATGCTTAAAAACCTTTCTGTGACGAAACGATTTTTAATATTCAATCAAAATCTCCCCTGTTCCAACTTGAGGCCATGTCCTTTTGTCCTGTCACTTGTTACAGAGAGAAGAGACTTTCTTTCAGGTGGTTGTAGAGAGTAATAAGGTCTCTCCTGAGTCTCTTTTTTTCTAGGCTACAAAACCCCACCTCCCTCAGCTGCTCTGCATTAGAATTAAGCTCCAGCCTTTCACCAGTTTTGCTGCCCTCCTCTGGACATGCTCCAGCACCTCAATGTCCTTCTTGCGAGGAGCTCAAAGCTGAACACAGGATTCGGGGTGCGGCCTCACCAGTGTCAAGAATACGGGGATGACCACTGCCTTGGTCCTGCTGGCCACACTATTGCTGATACACGACAAGATGCTGTTTGCCTTATTGGCAACCTGGGCATATATTTTCTTCCCACAAGTTGCACTTTTGGTCTGTTTCAGGAGGATTGAATCTGTTAACCAAGTGTAGGAAGTGCTACCCCCATTCAGAGTCTGTCTTAGCAGAGTATGACAATATAAGCTGGCAATAAGTAATTTCTATGAGAAAGAATTTCAAGACAGAAAGAGACAGAAGAAAAAATGAAGAAAGAATATTAATAAAACAATCTATTAGTTAATGTTTTGCGTTAGCCATAATGTGTACCATAACTAATCTCTTTTTCCTAACACTAATAATACTATATAATGTGGTTTTCAGTATGTAAAAAAAATTAAAACCAAAGCAAGACCAAGGGGAAAAAAACCAAACAAGGGTAAGAACCCAACAACCAAAGAGGAAGCATCTTAGGAAGTAGGGATTACAATTCAGATGTTCTTGTTTGTAGATTAATAAATTAACTAAAAAATAAAAGTTTATTTACATGTATCCATTCTCTTTCTGGATCTATGATGCTTCTACAGCAGAACATTGCATAAGATGCTTTAATTGGTATCTATACAAATTAGATCATGACCCATTCTCATTCCCTAATGATAGAGAGAGCACAAAACAGCTTTTACTTTCTGTTAGATTTGTAATTGTTATGATATCCTATGAAAAGTAAAAGCCTAATTAACACACAGTAATTGCAAGACTTTGAGACTGTCTACAATTCTCGATAAATTCGTTCTGCTGCTAAGACTTTTGGTGATACTTGTATTTTTATTGTGGTTTTTTGCTAACTCTATGCCACAGGTCTCTTCTGCATAGCAGGCAGAAATTATGGTTCACTGTTGTGTGTTGTCAAAGCTTCAGCAATCTTTTCACCTGAGACTACTCTGGGGGATCAGTAGCGATGACAAATTAGAATGATGTAGTTTATTTATTAGAGCTTGTTCTGACACATTGGTATAGCAAACAAAATGAGTAATATCATGCATACTGAAACTTCGGTATTTGAATGTTATAAAATTTTTAGAAGCTCTCCACAGAATCAAATTCCTTATTTTCACGCATTGCAAATTATGGCCATGTGGCATGCCATCATTGTCTTGGTTTTGAAAGACAGGTGTCTGCTAAGGAAGGAAGAAGCCTCCCTTGAAGTGGCAGATATAACCCCTTTCCCTCCGAGTTACTGTAATTTTGAAATCAAGGGCCTTTAGGCAAAGATGTGGGAAATAGGAATAACAGTTCTTTACTATTATATATATATATATATATATATATAACAAGTCAAACAAACAACAGTAACTATGGCAGTAACAGCGAACAATCACAAACCCAGTTCCAGCCTTCTCGGCTGTCAGGCCCTTTCCCCTCGGGTGCAGTTCCGCTCGCAGCCGGCAGGGGCGCTGGCGGCTCCCGGTGAGCAGGGCAGGTGCGATGGTTCCCCCGCGGCTGCAGGGGGCGCTCCGGAGCGAGCTCGGGGAGCACGCGGCACCGGTGCCCTGGGATCCCGGGAAGGGATGGAACAAAGGCTTCACAAATCCCGGACAGCTGGCCCCGGTGTCCGGCTGGAGCTTCGGGAACAGCAGGCTGGAACGGCAGGCTGGAACAGCAGGCATGAGCACAAATCCCAGGTGGCAGACGCAATGTATCCAAGCGGGGAACCCCCCGGAGGTCCAGGCAGGCAGGGCGAGCACGGCTACAACGCAGCGAAGGCTCCAATCAGCGGTGGGGCAGGGCAGCCACAGCCCAGCCTCCAGCGGGGCAGGGAAGGTGGGCCAGGGGTCCTGGGATCTTTCTCCGCAGAAAGAAAAAAAAACGGCCGAAAAGAACCAGGCTCCTCTCCCCGAGAACGCCGAGAGCAAACTGACCCCACACCCAGGTGAAACAAAGGAGTAGCCAGGCCCGCCCCACCCCCCTCTTTTGTCTTTCTTAAGTACAGCCATTTGTCCCCTAGCAACATGCATATGGGAAAAAATTCCTTTAACAGGAAAAAAAAACTAGGACTAAACTAAAACCCCAACAATCATGAACAAATAAAAAGGGATAAAAGTACTCCTTTGCCAGTGATCAGGAAAATGGCTACTATATGGCTTGATTGTTGTTGTTTTGTTCAGCACTAGCTTAAACTTCATGGTAGTAGGTAGTAAACGGAGTAAAGGCTCTGAATTATACAGGTGAGTTAATTAGGAGCTGTTAGGCAGTAGGTTTGAACAGATGCTGTTTTTGCAATTCACTCTGGCAGATACAGGTGTGGAAAGGGTAGTTGCAGATTACAGGCATTCATTTTCTGTAACTACATGAGATATATGCTATGTTCTACTTCTGCCCTTTCCTATCATCTTACTACAGTAATTTGCATTCCTGACTACATTTTGTGCTAAAAATAGCAAGTCCCAGGACAGACAAAGACCGTAGAGAGACCTGACAATTGGTTAGATCTGATTATTATATTAAAATGTTAAAATTCACCTCATTACACAAAGTACTTGCCTCAATTATTTATCCCATTAACCTGAGGCTAAAGATGCTGTATATGATACCAGCTTTTCTAGAGGCTAATCTCAATGGATTTTTGTCAAGGTTAAAGGCTTGTTGCAGTATAGACAGCAGAAATGCCACTATTATCAAGAGCCTGTCACATTTTTCCCATTTTTAAAAATTAAATTTAAGCTTCAGAATATAGTATTTAGAGGAAATGTCTCCATAATTTTTTTGGTTACAATTTTAAGTATTTTAAAACGCTCATATTATGAAGTCACTATAGAGGACAATTTAGACAGCAGAGATGGAAGACTAGTAAGAATGTTCCAAGGGTTTGTTGAGAGGTGCTGATGTTACCCTGTTGTTATTTTGTCAAAATTATGTTTGCCTGCTCATGTGAGAACTTTGTCTCAGGATTCACATACCTCATTATGCATTTTTTTCCCTTTTTCAACCCTACTTTCACCATCCTAGTACCTTCATTTCTTTGTAACTGTCTCCTACCAGATAAACATCCCACTGCAAAGACTTTTTCCTCACAGGTCCTATTTTTTCTACATTTGCCTCCAATTTCTGTATTTCTGGTATACCTGGAGAACATCAGCCTGATATTTTATTACTGACAAGGTTGCCAAGAATTGTTGGCCTTGCATGGCTCTGCTCCCTAAAGCTCCTCTCCAGTTTTCTGTGAATTTGGAGGCTTTCTCCCCTCTTCCTGCCTTTGCAATCTATTCCTAATAGTAATCTCTGTAATTCTAGTCAGTTTATCACACCATGTTTGTCACTGCCATTAGTTTTCCATGCCTTATTTACCCCAAGTAAGAGCCTAGTCAATTAATAAATCATTCCCCTGCAGTGGTACTAAACTCTAAATTAAAATTCCACTGAATAGAAGAAGAGTACTGAGCCACTTTTGTGACCAAAAGTCACTTAAATTTAGAAAACAATATAAAAGTTATAAACACCTTTTGCCGATTGGTTTAAATGGGATGAGACACTAGGAAAAAATTCTACACACATTTAAAATAGTATGCATCAGTTCCTTTCAAAATAGCAGATAAGCAGACAGAAGCAGAAAAGAGAAGAAATGGAAGACAGCAGAAACACAACTGGAAGATTAAGAAAGCTAAGAAGACATAGGAAACATAGGAATGAGAATGTTTTAATGCCTTAGGTTTTAACTTTTATATTTTTCAAATCCTGTACTTCCTAGTAACTCTGGAGTTCCTTGTGGCCTGTTAGCTACTGCTCTCTCATGCTAGTTAGAAAAAGCCACTCTAAGTTTGCTCTCCAAGGGCACCTAGATTGTCCCAGGTCTCAAAATACGTAAACTAAGGCCTCTGAAGAGGAGGGCAAGTTAGGGTAGTTACATCATTAACTGAGGTTGTAATTGGAGAATTAATCCTGATATGCAAATGGACCAAACTTATAAAAGTGTGAAGAACTTGTGATCCAGGGTCCATTTTGGGTGTAGCCTTTTGACTGCCCAGGGTGTACCTTTGAAGGCCCTTCAAATAAATACCTCATTTGATTCCCTTATTCTTGTCTAGTCTCTGTTTTTAGGTGGCCATCTCAGGCATCAGTTTCTGCTCAGGAGTTAGGAAAAACACTTCCTAGTTTGCCACTAGTTGTATAATAAATCAGATTAGTTCACTTTTTGCCTGCAATTAACAAATCAAGGTTCTTCTGTGCAGTTAAGAATTTCTTCCATGGCTCTCTTGTCTTACTAAATAATTCAAGTTCCTTTATTTAACAAGGCTTTTCTTGTAGCAAAGTACAGAAATCATTCCAAAAGGTGGTGGCCTGATTAAATTATCCTCTGCTAATTTGTTTATAACAAGAACAGAAAAAGAGTCAGGCTATGGTGGTCAAAGGCTGATCCCCATGCACAGGGGTGGGGAGCGGCCCCTTCCCGCTGCCACAGGAGCCCCAGGGGAGCCTCAGGGCTGGCCCAGATCCATGTGGAGTAGGAAAGGCTCCTTGGGTTGGGGCTCTGTGTGGGAATGGGGGACAGAAGGTGCTCTTGGGGTGTAAGCTGGAGCCAGTCAGTCCTTATGCACAGTTGTGCCTGTGCCACACTGGTCCTGTCTCCTCTAATTAAACTCCCCTTGTGGTAGCTTTCCTGGGTGAGGGGCAGGAAATCAAACAGACATAAGGAAAGAGGAACTATTTTACTTCCAAGTTGTAAATAATCAATCTATTCAGATATTCCAAAATAACAGACTTTCTTTCTAATGATGTAAGCATTTGCTTTATACAAAAATATAAAATATTACCTTTGTATCATAAGAACTGTAACACTTATATGTTGCATTCTTTATTCATGTTCTAACAGTTTAGAAATACAATAAAATGGATTAAAATGGATTTTAAATGTATTTGTGAAATAAAAATCACTATTAAAGAATTACAAATAAACAATACAAATAATTTTTAAAGAATGCTGAAGTTTTATCTGAGTAAATGCTAAGCCATTTTAAGAACTTGAAATATTTCCTTGCCCAATTCTGTTTTAATTATTGAATAATTGAATCCATTGATCTTGTATTTTCCAACCTGCATGAGTAGTTTCTAAATAATAAAATGACGTCTGTAGAGTCCATTTTGAAAAGAAAATATATTTTCTTAATTTTAAATATAAAATGAGATGATTTATAACATTTATTCACAGGCCATAAGAGCCTGAACCAAAAGCTGTTGAAGGCATATGATGTATCAGTTGATTTCAGCAGGTTTTCAATCAAGTCTTCAACAAGAAGAAATTATTATAGCGTCTGACTGAAATATGAGTCACGTATCCCTCAAAGATTTATGATAGAGTCTGAATACGACTTGAATAATTTAGAATATTTTAAGTAGAGACTTATTCTATAAAAAGCTAATTTGGTACTGAATTCAAAAGCATTGCAAAATGTCTGAATCAAATAAGCAATTGCTAGATCTGAGAAACAGTCTATCTACAAGATAAAAGTTGGAAATATCAGGGTGAGGTTCAGTTCTGCATTCAGACACATAAACGAGAACTTGTGTCTGTGTGAGGTGGGTGATCCTATTATAGTGAGCAGAGAGATTGTCACTGCTGTCAGTAAGGTAGAGACCACTTTCCTAAATCACATGCCTGGCCTCCTTCTGCTTCTACAGAAGAGCTTGGGTGTCCTGTGGGTTGTGTATTGCATCTCTCAATGCTCACTTCATTTATCACTCTTCTGGCACATTCCCTGTGTTTATGCAGCAGCATCACACTCTTATTAGAGCTTCCAGGTCTTGCAAAATACCCAATGCAGCTGTTAGCTAGAAGAGTAATTGAATAGGTCTCTGGACTCCAAAGGCAGATTTGACTATGTTGCCATTTGCGACCTACATGGTAGCTCAGAAACTATTTTACAAGCTATCTCCCATTCTGAAAGAAATTTAATACTGATGTGTTCTGTGTTAATGTGGTTATTTAGATGTTTCATTAATGAGTGCCCCAATGTAGAGGGATGTTCATGTTTGTTTATTTCCTTTTGAAAAGATGGATCTGGCACTTCTGTCTGTGCAACAGCTAAGCATTAAATGGGAGGAATGCACATAATGCTTATGGTAAGATAAATACAACACATTTGTTTCATCAAACATTGTAAAAGTTTCACTTAGGTTAATGCTATAATGAGCAAAAATTCTGGCTGTCAATCAAGGCTTGACTAAAGCAATCACAAAATGCAAAAAGCCATTGCTTCTCATAGGTGCATATGGTTCATTGCACCAAAGATAAATGGTGCAATGAACAAAATATGATAGCCAAGATACTTGTCCAGACAATTGTGCATATAGTAGATGTGGAAGTGTTTAATTAAATGTCTAAGGTTTTCTGATAAACACACTCAGGAAATAATTTATTATGTTCCTGAAAGGGAAAATAAGACACGAGGGGAAATTTCCATGTACTAAAACTCAAGTACAGAGTTCTTTTTTTCAGATCTGTATTTATTATTCCAGATAGACACTCTACTAAAACTGGAGAGATGCTGAAGCTGGAAGTTTACTAATATGTGATCTGAATACAAACTGCCATTCTTAAATAAGGGATTGAGTCTGTCTGCACGCTGGTACTCTCTGGGAACAGATACAGCTGATGAACCTATCTTGCAATGTAGGGTGATTGTGCCATTGCACTTAATTAATTTGGCTGAAAAAGTATTATTTCTCATACTGGAAAACTTAATACTTACAAAACAAAGTGGTTCAGGTTCCAAGAGGTTTCTGTAGAATGGCACACTTCAGCTAAAAATCTGGCAAAAGAAAGGGGGTGTCTCTAAATTTGAGAGAATGCATTAATTTTTAAGTTGTAGTTTACACAGATCATCTAACTGGAAGTGATAAAATCTCAAAACTGATGTCTTCTGTACTTCTAAGAATTATAAGTTAGATAATGTATTTTAAAAATGGAAACATTTCAGAGGTTGATTGCAAAAACAGGGTTAATTATTTTATTATTTCATTATTTTATTTTATTTTATTTTAGTTGCTGGCAGGTAGTATATTCTAGCAAGACACTATAGCAAAATGTTATTAATTTTAAGTTTGGCTATCAAAATCTTTCATCCTATTGTATCACTTGATTTGATAGTAACACAAATTCCAAACACATTTATAGGTAAATTTTTCTTGTACATTTGAACCAAATTCATCTGCCTGCATATTAAACACAGGAATAGAGCTGAAATACTTTAGTCTGTCACCCCAGAGTTGCCAAGGTTTCCATCATTCAGCTATTTTCTGAATGAATTCTTTCAAGATATTTTGAATTATTAATTAAGATCTTTCTGTTCTCCCAGCTTCTGTCCCACTAGTGTTAATTTGATATGATTCTTTATAGTCTCTCCCTTGGTCCTAATCTAAAATACCTTTCATGTTGTGGCACCAATAAACACATCTCTATAGCTCAAAATGAACTAGAAAGTTCTCTTAAGTCCTCTTACTCTTTTGACAAAAACAGGTATTTCCAGTTTCACCTTTCACTTGAAATGGTGCTGATAAAATTTAAAAATAATCCAAACCAATACAAAACATAAATAACATGGGAATGAGGAGTGTGAGGAAGAAAAATAAAACCAATAGTTTGAGTGCTATTCTAAGGTTAACATCAAAACTAAGGAAGATAAGAATATGAGGGATAAAATTATCTGTGACTCCAGCCAAGCTCTTCTGTTCCATACATCCTGTGAAACAAAATTCAGTTGAGGTCATTGGGCCAGTTTGTATAGCTGGGATTCACATGATACAAATACCTAAACACAAGCTGGACAGAGAATGGAATGAGAGCAGCTCTGAGGAGATCTTGGGTGTGTTGTTTGATAAGAAGCTCAACATGACTCAACAATGCACACTTTGCAGCCCAGAAAGCCAACTGTGTCCTGGAACTGTGTCCTGGACTGCACCAAAAGCAGTGTGGGCAGATGATCACAGGAAATGATTCCGCCCCTTTATTCCACTCTGGTGACCCCACAGGAGTGCTGCATCCAGCTCTAGGGTCCTCAGCACAAGAAAGACATTGGCCTGCTAGAGTGAGTCCAGAGGAGGCCATGAAGATGATCAGAGGGCTGGAGCACCTCTCCTGCAAAGACACACTAAAACAGATAAGGTTGTTCAGCCTGGAGAAGAGAAAGCTTCAGAGGCCTTTTGTGGCCTTTTATGGCCTTCCAGTACCTGAAGGGAGCCTACAAGAAAGGTGGGGAGGGACTTCTTACTGGATTATGAAGTGACAGGACAAGAGTGAATGGCTATAAACTGAAAGGGAAGGTTTAGATTAGATATTAGGAAGAAATTCTTTATTGTGAGGGTGGTGAGGTGCTGGAACAGGTTGCCCAGAGGAGCTATGGATGCCCAATCCCTGGAAGTGTTCAAGACCAGGCGGGATGGGACATGGAGCACCTTGGTCTAGTGGAAGGTGTCCCTGCTCATGGCAGAGGGGTAGGAATGAGATGATCATACAAGTCCCTCCAAGCTATCGTTCTATGATTTAGACAACAATGAAAGTGTGAGTATTGTTGCCATTCTGTTAATATTCACTATTCCTTTTTTTTTCCCTTGCCTCTATGAAGTTATCTAATAAAATTAAGACTAGGTACAAGGGTTTGCTTTATTTGCTTTATTATTTGCTTTCACAAAACATTTAAATTACTTTAAACATTTGTTTTTCTTTTAATTCCTTGGCTTTCTAATACTTGCTTTAAGGATTAGTTTAACATTCCTGTAATTTTTTATATTTTTAGTTACCACTAACCCTACCACGTTCCTTAAATTTTTTCTTATCAATGAGGGTATAATAGGTTGACATGTAAAAATAAAAGTTTTATGTAATATTTATACAAATATTTAGTCATATTTGTCTGTTTTTCAGTGATTTTGGTGGCATCAGAAAAGCAGGAAAACAGTGGTAGCAATTTGGCTGGATACTATCTATCATAAGAAATTCAATAAAATGCCATTTTAAAATAAACCATTTTGACCATTAAGTCTAACATACAGACAGAAAACAGTCAAACACAGAAAAAATTATCCATCAAAAGAGCCATTATGATGGCCTCATCCTCACACAGAAAAGACATAAATACTTTCACTCTCCAGCTTTTGAGATTTTAAAATTTGTGACTGCTATATTTTAAGCTCATCCATTTTCTCCTCCAGCATAGATAGATTCATCAATAACTTTGACTAATTTGTACCATTTTCTCTTCATTATTTTGTTAAAAAATGGTACTAATAAGATATTTTATTTCCATATTACTTGCATGAAGCTGTGCCGTGAAAATATATTTAATCTAGATGTATTAAAATTGTGACTTGAAATACTCAAAGAATCACATGCAACTTTTGTTTTCCCCCTAAATTACTCTCGGTGCCTTAGTATCCATTTGTTATTTACTTTCAAGACATAATCACGAGGCAGCAATCACTATGAATCCTTGTTTAATTTCACTTGCAAATTCTTTGTAGTTTGACACAGAAAGAGAAACACGTTTCTTTTTCTTGAAGTCATCAATGGATTTCAATAGCTAGGCTATAGTATGCATTAGTCAGTAATGTGTAATCCATTAAGTTATTATCATTATTTTAAAATGAGTTTTAGACAAATACTAAAGCAGTTTAAAAAGCTAAAAAAAGTCAAAAGGTTTTACCAGGCTGTTTAACTTCTTGGAGTTAATTCTAAATTGCTAGACTTTGTGAAAAAAATGCATATAAGTAGCCATTTCTGATGTAATAATTTTATTTTATTCACTTATTTATTTGAGGTTGTCCACTTAGAAGATACCCTCTGCTGTTAACTCTTTTATAAACTTTTAAAAAGTACTAAATGTGCATAGGTTGAGCATTCTGACATTCCCCTTATACATTATGCAAGCTCTGGGAAAAGAAATATAGAAGGTGCTAATAAATCAGAAAACAAACATTGAGAAGGTCACAAAAGAACATTTTACAATTGTGATTGCTAGAATATATGAGGCATTTAAATTTGAATTCTACATTCATATGACAATGCCTGTAATGAGAACAGAAAATACTATGAGCCTAATCTATTCTCCTGACAATTTAAATATTACTGTTACCCAGTTGTTATCTTGTACTTCTTCTCCAATTCCATAAATAGGGAAGGTCATAAAGATAGTGAAAATGCATTACAGAATTTAAACTTCTGACGTTTTCCTAAATTGGCAGAGTAAGAGAACATGTGGGTAACATGATATGGCTTTCTTTGAAGGAAAGAATTTGGAGTAATAGTTAACCCCTCCATTATTTTTGTGAAGTTTTGGCTTCTCTGATCATTTTAGATCATGTTACCAAAACATGTAGTTCATTTAGCATTTTACAATTAATATATAAAAAACCCAATAACTTTTCTCTGATGGTTCTCTTTATATGCTGAGGCCAGAAATCTAAGAGTTAATTTGTTGCTGTTTTAATGAAGGACACATCTTGCTTACCCAGGTTTTAAAGTATTTTAAACCTAGAGTTTAAGCTTATAAATCTTCATTGAACTGGGATTAGATCCCCATATCAATACTCAGCAAATCGGTCCTCTCAACTAATATGTTGCTTTTCTTCTGAGACAATTTTGTTAATTGAGTTTCATATATTTGAATATCTATAAACTTGGAGGAATTTCTAAGTGATATCCATTAGCAACATCATGGATTTGTGCATTAACACAATGAAACTAAATAAAGCTAAATATAATCTAATAAAAATTACAGTCCCTACATATCATACAAGTTCAGCAACAATCATCTCTCCAGGGTCTGATCTTGTCCATCACCACTTACATCTCAATAGGTGCAGTCTGTTTCTGAACAGGGTTGTTATGTGTTTACAAACAATGAGATATTTATGCAGAGAGCAGTCATTGCTATCCAGCTATTTGCAAGACAGGGTCTGACCTGCAGAAGTTGCTGTGTTCTGATCACTGTTATTGTGGAGATATATAATTTTGAGACAAATATAAATGAACTATAGGGCTGTATCTAGTCAATAAGACTTTTTGTTCCTGTCTAAGCCAAGCTACTTATACCTCACTGAGAAGCTTAACACACTATCAAAATCTTCTTTATAATGACATTTTAACTACAGGTCTACTCTGAAACATTTACATGGCTCAGTTTTCTTTTACCAAAGTTCTCATCTAGTCTGAACTGGGATTGTTCTACATATTTTCTTGGATTTTTCTCTTATGTTTTCCTGATTTTTTTTTTATTGTGGTGACTGTTTTAAAAGCACTTACCAATTTTATTTCTAAATTTATCAGGGTGAGTGAACAGCACATTTGTAAGAGGAGCTACTCTGCAGCAGAAGGATGAATTTCCTCATTAATATTGTGATGGTATTAGTTGTCTGCATGCACTCATTGTCCAAATCCAAATTTCTGAGGAAGTGGAAGACAACATGGATCACCATAACTGTAATATTAGTACCAATTAATTAATTCCAAGGATACCTAAACCCAAGTCTCCAATATATTTGACATGTGAGGGATTTTTGTTATCTGGAATACTAGTTAGAGCTGGAACTACTTCTAAACTACGTGTTTCATTCTCTTCGCACTTGGATTCCAGTCCCACAAAAATTTACACAAAAGAAAAAAGTTTAAGTGCATTATTATACAGCTTCCCTTATACCATCTAGTTTTCAGTGTCAGAACTATAAAGTATAATTTCGCTATTTAAAAAACAATACAAAAAAACCCCCACTCTAAAAGGCTTTCACCATTTCTTTAGCATTTACTACCTTCAGTATTTTTTTTCATATTAATTTCAGAGAGTGAAGTTTGTTCTTTATATATACTAAAGTTTAGGGTTTGTTTTGTTTTTTTTTTTTGAAAATGCAGACTTTTGTAGACAAATGTCTTTGCACTTTCGAGATGGTTGGTCTTATTTTCACACAATTCGAAATTTGATTTTGTACATAAAATTCCCTTTGGGATAAAGCTAACCAAAGCAGTATCAGTTATGTAACAGAATTTTAGTGCACAATACAATTGCTTAGTGTAAATGTATTCTAAGCTATTATTTGAGGACAGCTTAAAGTCTGTGTTTCATTGCCCATAGGGCATGGATAGAGTAAAATCCAATCAAAGACCTGGGAAACTGTTCAGAAGACCTGAGTGATAGAGATTGGATTCACAGTAAACCCATCTTTGACATAAATTTCTAGGTTGGATTCCAATTAGAGTGACTTTGCAATCCCCTTTGCAAAATTTTTCCTTTGATTTCTTTTTTTTGTTCCTTTGCAAATGTAATTGTTTGTAGAAGAAGTTTCATGTGACTGATAACTATCAAATTGTCCCTGCTAACAATAATACAGCTTTGAAAAATTTTAGATGTTGGACCCTCATGTCAAGATGCCATAATGAATTGGAACACTAAGCTTATATTATTTTATTTATTTTTTACTAAAAGGCTAAATTTTTTCCTGTCCCATCTGTAAACCACAGCATCAAGACATTGCTTTTAAGATCTGAAAGGTAAAAAACAAAATACTGATATATTTCTTAAAAAGTTCCTGAAATATTAATATTTCATTTTCCTATAAAATCTGCATCACTTACAGGCACACAGTAAGTGATTGGGATCAAGAGTTTTATGGGTATTCATTTGGGCTGACATCAGGAGTTTGACTAAGCAGCATTACTTGTGGGTAATATGGTTATTTAACATTCATTTCAATAAAATCCTCCATGCGATATATATGACTCCCATAGGAAACCTAGAGAACAGAACATAGATATTAGCATTGTAATTTCTTTGATATGGCAGTGTGAGTTATTTGGTCACCCAGATAAGTTTTTTGAATTATCTGTCACTCTTCTGTCTTTGTCTCATGCCATTATAAGACATGTTGGTAGGTCTGCTAGGCAATTGCACGCTGAAAGTTTAGGCTAATGTTTTCAAAATGCAGTACTTTGTCCAGTAATAAGAGATTCATCAACCAGCATATTTATAACACTTTGTTACTACTTCTTTAATGGACTACAAGCAGAACAAGAAATAATACAAAAGATGATATAAAAGTGACTCTTGCTTTTGTGATTTTTTTTTTTTAATTCAATTATTGAAAGAAAAATGAAGTTGCAGGTATGCTCAATGCATTTCTTTTTCCTGCAAAGTTCTCTCAAGCTCTTCTATTTTCTTATAGAATTGAACAGAGGATAATCAGCCTTCTTCTTAACTACAGATTTCATGTACTGAAACACTAAAGAAGTGCAAAGTCTTAAGTACATAATTTCCCATGAGAGATTCATGTAGGAGGGTTTCCTGGTTACTTATACCATCTAGCTGCCTGCCATTACAATTTATACCTTGTTTCATATTTGATCATAAGCTCTCAGGAAGAAAATGTATTTTCAAAATATATGCATATGATACGAAGCAAAGCAATCTGTGGGCATGATGAAACACTGGATTTCATTAAAAATTTCCACAGATAGTTAACTTTTTAAAAATTAGATTTCCTAACATAATATAAAGTGACAGAGCTAAACAAAAAAGCAAACACAACTATTAATTGAAATAGGTATATTTTTCTATTGTATTAAAGAATACACTTGTTTTAGAAGCAAAACTATTTGGAGTCTTTTTATGCTACTTATATATACATTGCATATGCTTAGGATAAAGCACAGGTTTGTTTAAATGCTTTTCTATCAGGTAACTTATTAAGCTTCCCTATGGCCTACAAACAGACTGATGTTTATAGTTTCAATAGTCCCATCACTGTCAGAATGTAAGATAGATCAGAAAATCCCTTCCTTGTGGTATAGTTATAGGAAAAAAATACAGGACAAAAAGGAATTGTATCATTTTTACAGATGTAAGAATGTATGTTTTGCAGTCCTTGTCAGTATGACTCTTCTTTCTTTTCCCTTTCTAGATACAGAAGTCTATCTTTCTTTTTATTTCCCTTTTTTCCTTTTGTACAATCAGTTACTTTTCAGAGCACAAAAATCATAAAAAAATAATGAAGTGGTACCTCAAAGAATGTCATTTTGATGCGCTGCGAGGAGAACAGATTGTTCATTAGCTTCATATTCAATACTATTCTTCCTTTTCTTTCAAAGTGTACCCATGATGCTCATAGCAATCAGTGCTGCAATGAACTTCATTCTCCTGCTTCCATGTTGAGACAGGCTCTGCATAGAAAGATGTGTACTTTCCTTTTTATCTCTTGTGTAGACCTCCTACACTATTTAAATTATTTGAAAGAATAGTTGATGCTTATTACACAATGTGATAATAGCATTAGTTGCAGTTTTAGGTGATGACTAAATAAATTTTTGCCGAATAAATATTGTTGCATAAGAAGAGGGTATTGGGCAGAAGGCAAAAGCTATTTATAGTCACCTTGAACCTCATTTTCAAATACATTTTTATATATTTTTTTTCAGTACCAAATGCCTTTACAATTAAGAGGTTCATTATCTTCACTAAATCCTGGATCCAGTAATAATCAAGTTTTTTTTTTAATGAGATACATATTTGACCATTTTTCCTTCAGCAGATATCATTGGTTAAATGAGTTGTTCTAACTGGATGTATGAGCTTGTTGCCATCTCTTGCTTATGCGATTCTTCCCTCATGACCAAAATCTTTTCCAGAGAAGACACTGTAAAATTGATATTCAGTAACTCTTGGTTCCTAACATCTTCCAAATGTCGCCAATCTGATGCAGCCCACAAAGAGCACCGAGTTTGGAATTCTGGATACACATAATGAAAGAGAGTTTCAAAACAGTGCTAGGAAAAATACATCTCTTCACTGTGAAATTTCTAAAGGTAGATTTTTAGGACAGCAGTAGTGCTGTTATAATCAGACTGAATCAGAAAGGAAGATTCTCTGAAGACATAATTTCATTTTCTGTATGAAATCTATGAAGTGTTTGCAGATTTGACTGAGTTTAAAGTGAGATATTTTGAACACTTGAAAACTGTTATCTAAAGTTCACTCCCATTAAGCTTAAACAGAAAAAACATTTAGCATTTCTTGTAGGCAGTGAGCCGACAGATCCACTCAGTTCATCTGTCTCTAACAGTCCTTGTTCAGCTGTAACAATAGTGAGATGAAAAAGGAAAAAAAGAACAAATTCTTCCTCTGCTACCTAACCATTGGAAGACAGCCCTGACAATCATGGAAATTTTATTTAGTTGCAAGTTTGCTGCAGTATTATAGACATTACCTAAATAACCAAGATTTTTCCCTGTTTTATCACCTTAGAAAGAGTCTGAGTGACCAAAGGTGTCCTTTCAAAATTTATAATGTCCTAAGTATTTGAGAGAAAAAGTAAAATGCCAGTAGTGGTAATGTCAAATCCCTGTTCTCAGAGTTGTAAAGCAGTAAGATGTACTGTACTGAATTAGTTCTTTAAAGCATCTTTGTATTCCTGTGCATTAAGATCACCTTTACCAGAGTCTGGTTGCTGGTTATGGTAATATGGAAGTAAGGAACAGCAGAACAGGAAACCTGCATGTCCCTTGGGATAGGAAATTCATCTCACTGAATATACATACCTACATCAGAGCTGCTTCTGCTAGGATATTTTTCTGAAAAATGAAGAAAGTAAAGTACTTTAAAAGCTTCATTCATCCTACCCTGACATACTTGTCTAAAACAGGTCAGATTAATACCTGGTAGGTGTCTGTTGAGCGTAAACACAAAGGAGAAACTGATGTAGGCTTCTCTATTTAGACACTGAGGATATTCCTCAAAAAAAGAAACAAAGAAACTAAAAAGACCATGAAGCAGGTTAATTTGAGATAATGGTATATTTTACTCTCATATTGCTAGCATGAGTCCTGCTTTACTATATCCTAATTTGATCCCTCAACATACATTTTTTCCAGCAGGTATGATCTTGATCTTTTGAGGGGGCTTTCCCCAGAAGTCTCAGGTTTGATTTTGGTTATGTTATGCTATGTCTGTTTCGATTCTGTTTATAAATCACTTTATGTTTGCTAGTTCTCCATTCCCCATTCATTGTTTCTCCTTTGTTAGTGAGTGAACTGCAGCTCTACTAAATGCTAATAGCTGTGTATTTCTCTTTTCTTTCTTTCCCTCAGTGAGTACTGCAAACAAATGTAACACATTCTGCCAGTGGCATTGGGGAGGACAGGAGCTGAACAAGATCCCGTGAAGTATTCTCTTTGGAACAGATTGGAGCTCTGAAATTGATATATTTTATGAAGCAATAACACTGAAAAGAATTCCCTCCACAACTAAGCTCAGGCTCCTTTTAAGTCTGAAAAAGTGGTGCTTTTTTTTCCTATGAAATGTTATATTTCTGTATCAAAACATTCTCTTGAGAAAAGAACATGTGCAGGGTAACAAGGATCTATGAAGCACAGTGAGATTTTCACTGCAAAACAAAACCTCATTTCAATTTCTTGAGGAAATAGAGTGAAAAGAACATCAGCCTTTTGTCACCATTGCAATTTCAGGAAAAGAGTTTACAAGAAATTCACAAAAGGTTAATTACCTGATATAAATCAGCAACACCATATGAATGTGTGCAATCCATATATGATCTGGAAATCTTAAATAGTGATGAACCACAGTTTTATCGATTTTAAGTAATAAAATGTTAATGGTGTTCAAATTATATCACAATAATATATGTATTAGTTTGACAGTCATTTGTGACTAGAAGCTAAACAAAGGTATTTCCATCTGCATAAAACAACCAGGATGTAGGGATTAGAAAGATCTTTTACTAGCTATGAATGGTCGAGACCCACAGAGCAGGCTTTTATTCATTGGAAAAAGGACTGAAAGTAAACATAATGATCTGATATGAATTATTAAATTCTT
This sequence comes from Corvus kubaryi, assembly GCF_017639235.1. Taxonomy (NCBI): domain Eukaryota; kingdom Metazoa; phylum Chordata; class Aves; order Passeriformes; family Corvidae; genus Corvus; species Corvus kubaryi. The sequence continues at coordinate 19,378,983 of NW_024580667.1, read as the reverse complement.
TCTTTGAGTTCAAGCTTTGTGTGCTGCAGCAGAGTTTTCTAAGTAACAGATTTCAACACATTGGACAATGGGGGATATGGAGATTTGTGTTTGATTTTCTTTTGAGGGGAATTTTTTTTTTATCAGTTTGAGAATTCCTGTTTCAAGATAGGTAATGGTACAACAGGCAGGACAGGTTCTCTCCTTCCATGTACTCTTACCTCTCTTTATGAGCCCCAAGCCTACAGAAAAGGCAAATAAGACTACAGTTTAATTTTAATTTCAATTTCAAAATACCTCTTAATAGAGATAAAATAATGTGTGTAATAATTGTAAGAGGGAATTTTGAATAATAAATGTTAGTACTTTTAAAGAGCACAAAAACTGAAATTATATTGTTCCAACATGAAAATGAGATTAATGCAAACAGATATGAATGCTGTAAATATCTCTAAAATGTTTCTGTGCTCCTAAGATTTCAGTAATTTGTTTCATTAGCAGCACAGCAAGGAGAAGCAGATGACTTTCAGTTTTGCATTGTTTGCTACCTGTCACCCTTTCCTCATAGCCAGGGTAACACTAATTCTCCCTTCTTCTCTCTGCTGTCACTAGAAATTCTCTCCACCAAAGAAAAGACAACAAATGGTACAATTTGGTGAGAGTTATGTGCATTTGTCTGGCCATGAAAAGAAGCTGTCCTTTTGACACAGCCAGGAAAAAATACTCATGAATTGCATTTTCTCTGGTTTCTTCCTCAGTGACGGCACACATCTGAGACTCTTCTCCAAGATGCCACAAATTTTCAATAAGGTTATAGGGACTCAATTGCCTTTGAAACATCATTACAGCTTATAAATACACTTTGATCTATCTATGGTCTATCACAAGGGGGATCCATAAACAAAATAGATAGATACACAGTGATGTTAAATGTGCCCACTGTTTCTACGCATTTTGCTGAAATTTCATTTTAATTTTAAAATTAATACATAAGCATCTATAAGTGAAATTTGTAAATAAACTGTCTTTTTAACTTAGGGTGGCGTCATTAGTCTGCCAGGAAACAATAATTTATTATGCAGATCAGTTCTGACTGAAGTCAAACCATTTGACAATATTGCCAGTGATGCAACAGATTCCTTGGCAAAGCTTCTTAAACTAACGTCAGAAAGGTTTTCAAGCTTGTGTTGATTTTGGCGTTCTCCTCCACTGTGCTCTTTTGGCATGAGAGACTTGCAGGACTGATCTTAGGTCCCCACGCTAGAGTTTGCCACTGCTGAAGCAGTACATTGCACAACAATGAAATGCTGTTTCCATTCCCTTTCTTGGATTTGTTCCTTCTTTTTTTCATTTTTGCTTTTCTTCTTTTTCTTTCAAATTGTAGACCATTGGCATTGTCTATACAAATTGTTATTACACCTTCCCTGAAGCATCTTATGTTCTGTATTAATTCAGATATTGACGTTGGAGATGGTCCATTTCCTATGTTCTGATTCTTTTCTTGATGAACCAACAGGACTGAATAGTTCATTCTCACAGCAGAAAAAGAGGTTAAAAAAAAAAGTTCTCACCTAACAACTGCTCTTCGACATGGAAAGAATGCTAAAAGACAAGAGATTACACTGGTACATCCCAAAGGATTACTCTAGAGAAAAGAACCTTATTAATGTAACAACAGAAGAGGTCACATTCATTCTAGCAGACCAAATACAGTGATTGAGATACCCTTGCTGTACTGGTTTTTAGCCTAAAAGTAGTACTGTTTACTTAAGAGAATAGGTTAGTGTTTGCATTCTCATTTAGAAAAAAAAGTCAAAACAACACTTGCGTTGTTCAGCCTGGAGAAGACTGAGGGGAGACCTCACTGCAGTTACAGCTTCCTCATGAGGGGAAGAGGAGGCGCAGACACTGATCTCCTCTCTGGTGCCCAGTTACTAGACCCAAGGGAATGGCCGGAAGTTGTGTCAGTGGAGATTTAAGTTGGGTATTAGAAAAAGGTTCCTAGAGGGTGGCTGGACACTTGAACAGGCTCCCCAGGAAAGTGGTCACAGCAACAAGCCTGACAGAGTTCAAGAAGCATTTGGAAAATGCTCTTAGGAACACAGTGTGTTTTTTTGGGGCTGTCCTGTGCAAGGCCGGGAGTTGGGCTCTGACGTTCTTTGTGGGTCCCTTTCAGCTCCGGATATTCTATGATTCTATGAAACATCTGATTTTCTGAGCAAGCAATGGCACACGCACACACAACACACACACACACACACACACACACAGTTGAAATCACAGTTTCATTCCATCAAACTGAGTTTTTTATTATCATTAGCATAATTCAACATGAAAACGTACTGACTGAATTATCTGGAAAAACCTGAGCACTTGAAACCATCTTGCTATTGTTTTGAGAAAACCATATTCCTTACAGCATTGATACCAATGAACAATGACTACCAATACCTATCAAAAAATAAAGTGTGACAGAGATCTGCATGCTAGCTAAAAAGGGGCCCGGAGGTCTAGCCATGGTCCCGTCCATGCTACGGCAGTCCCACACCCACAAGTAAAGCAGCCTGATGGAGCTGAGCTCCTCACCCGAGGGAGCTTCCCTCTAAGCTGGTCGAGTAAGCGCACAGTAGCAGAGGCAAAGAAGTAAAGCGAGGGGACTCTCCGTATGCGTTCCACACACGTTTACTCCTGTGAAAAGACAGGGACTAAGAGCCAAATTGGTAGGAGGGTCCAGGGATCTTATACTGGGTACAGAATAGGCGGGGAAAGGGATCACAGCCAATGGGATAGGGGCAAGTAGATGGGGTTGACAGGAAGGGAACCAATGGGAACAACACATAGGAGGGACTTAGGGAAGGATCCAATGGGACGTCGAGGAACGAAGAACTTTCTAAAACTGATACATATTAAAGAAGGGAAATGAATATACATAACTTCATACATAAAACAGGGCAGGGAAAACATTAACCAATTGGGAGAAAACATGCAAAAGACAGAACAAGGGAATCATGGGTTCTCACCATGACTGGAAGTTACGTGCTAAACTTGGGTTGCTGACCGCCACAGCTGGTTGTCTGAGTTCTCCTCAGGAGACAGACTGGCTGGAGCCAGTTGCACCACCCCCAAAGTGCCTGGAGTAGCAGTCCTTACCTGAGAGAAATAAGTAAAATTCAAGTTGTTCATGTTAAGGATTCATTCCTAGATCCAAGAGTTCTAGCATTGTCTTGGTTAATATCTCTCATAACAAGGTTGCCTTAGGGCTAACAAAAAACCCAAAGAAAGTACTAGTGCTAATGCAGCATGGATGATCATTGTAATGCTTGAGATGGTTCACTCTCCGACCCTCTATTTGCTTCATAAGGATTCATGAAAGGAAGAAGAACAACAATCTCTTCTGGCTAAAAATAGTAGAAAAACATAACTAAATACAAGCTACTGAATACTGAGAAACCAGGGAACTATGCTGGCGAAAGTTTCCTTCTGTATCTATGAGAAGTAAAGCATGGCTGGAGTCGTCATGGGAACACTGGTTTGTGCAGCCTACCATCTTGGCATTGTTAGGCTGCTTCTCTTTCTTCAGCATAACTTTGGGGAAACTCTAACAGTGTATGATTAGGATGGAATGTGATTTCTTTTTTCATTTTCTACATTTCCATGATTTCAAAAGTATTTATCTTACAATAGAAACCATAAAAGAAGAATGTATAAACACTGAAGTTAATTTTGGCTCTAATGAATTCAAATACTTCAATTAGGCAGCACTGAAAACTTTTTATTTTGACCTTTTTACTTAGTAGTTTTTTCCTGACTATCATGCAATTTAATTAATGTCAATAAAATATAATAATATTTTGCCAGTTTTACTTCAGACCATATGAAAAACCTGTATTTTTATCCCCCACCCTCTCCTACCTCCTGCCTGTCTGGTTTTTTTCTGAATGAAACTGAACACAAAATGTATTTGATAAGAGTAGAATATCTGTATTAATCAAATCATACCATCCAATTATAATTATGGCAATATTTACTAGTTGAATTATACCTCTAATTCTTATAATTACTATTCAGTATGCATTGCACCAAATGTACAGAAGAAATATGGCATTTTTGTTTCATTATATGTGATTCAAGGTATAGGGTTTGTGATAAAACTCAGGGTAATAATTAAATGAGACAACACTGCCTGGAAAAGTTTGTAAATGAGCAGTGCAGAGATTTATGATTTCCACACACATTGCAGATCACTGAAGTAAGATAGATGAATATCCAAAATGTCATACTGTCAGCACTTGACATGTCAAGCCAGAAGAATATGTGAGTATGAAAACTGTAATGCACCTTAGGATCTAAATTATGCTTCATAAAACTGGAGAAAAAAATCCGAAAATACAATCACTTTCAACCTCTAAGCACTGTTAAATGAGACACACTCCATCTTAATGCTAGGAAAATGTTCTGTCTTATCTCTTGATATATTTACAAGCTTGAATTGGGTAATCTGAGTAGTTCCAGTGAGCATGTAAGAAAAACCCCATGGATTTGAACCCCATGTCATATCAATAATTGATCATAGAAAAAATACAAATAAGTAATTTGTACCTTAAAAAACCCCCAACCAAGCAACCAACCAACCAACTAACCAAATTTCCTCCCCAAAAACCAAAAACAAAAAACCCAAACAGACAAAAGAATCCCCCAAGAAAACCCCAAAAGACATTCACTTGTAACTTCCAGGTGAGCTGTAAAGAAACAATTTTCCCCCACCTGTTTTCTTCCCTTGTTCTGAAAGATTTAAGTGATCACACATCTTCATAATTTCTTCTGGTTTTACTCATTTAGCACTTTCTTTGTCTTTGCACACATGAAAGGCTTTGTTCTGTTCCAACAACTTACAAAATAGGAACTTAGCATGTGGAAAGGTGGATGCAAGAGCAGAAGTTACTTCATATCCCTGCCCCAGTGCCAAACAGTATTGAAGATGTAGATGGATTCTCAATATAGGCATAATGAACTTTTATCACATAACCTAATATTAAAATATTTTCCACAAACAGACCTGGACTGCATTTTTGCCTGCATCTGCTTTTACCAGCCAGTGTTTTTCACTTGTTTCAAAGCTGTTTGGCTTCTCATTTCAGCTTTTCCAGACAGCTGGAGTAGTGGGCACTTGATTTTGGCATGAGAATCTCATGAAGATCAACAACCCTAACCTGGGTTAGAGCAGTCCCAGACATGAGTACAGACTGGGAGAAGAAGACATTGAGAGAAGTCCTAAGGAGAAGGACTTGGGGGTTCTGGTGGACGAAAAGCTGGACATGAGCTGGCAACATGCACTTGCAGCCCAGAAAACCAATTGTGCCCTGGGCTGCACCAAAAGCAGCGAGGCCACCAGGGCAAGGGAGGGGATTCTGCCCCTCTGCTCTGCTCTTGTGAGATCACATCTGGAATGCTGTGTCCAGCTCTGGGATCGCCAGTAAAAGAAAGAAGTGGGACCTATTAGAGCCAGTCTAGAGGGAGGCCACAAAGATGATCAGAGGGCTCAACCACCTCTCCTATGAAAACAGGCTGAGAGTTGGGGTTGTTCAGCCTGGAGAAGGTTGGTTCCAGGGGCACCTCATTTCAATCTTTCAGTACTAAAAGTAAATAAAGAAGAGGGATAGTGACTCTACACACAGGCAGATAGCAACAGGACAAGGGCGAACAATTTTAGTTTAAAAGAGGGGTGATTTAGATTAATGTCAAGGAGAAATTATTCACTGTGAGGGTGGTAGGACACTGGAACAGGTTTCCCAGAGAAGTTGTGGGTCCCCCATTCCTGGAGTGTCCAAGGTCAGATTGGATGGAGTCCTGAACTCTACCCCAGCTGAAACCAGCACAATGGCGAAGGTAATTAAGCATGTATAATATTTGCCAGAGAGGTTTATGAAGTACCCATCCATAGAGGTATTCAAGGCCCCACTATAAAAGGGCTGAGGATTCTGGCCCTTATTTAGTACTGACCCGATTTTGTGCACAATGCTGGGTTGTGGAACAGAAACCTCCAGAGGACCCTCCCCTCTGTGTTATCGTATGGTCCTGTAAAGCGGCGAGAGAAGATGACAGAATATCTAGTCCTGTGATATTGAGGTATTGCATAATAATATTCTGAATAATATTTTTGAAGTATTATAGGCAAAATTATACAAACTTTAATGAAATGCACAGTATAGAATAATCTATATAGAAAAAATGTTTTTTAAGAACATGCAAACAGAATTTTGTAAATCAACTATTTTATCCTCTCCCATTTTAATGTTTGTGTTAACAATTCTCTGCTGGCTTATCACTGACTATTAATATTTTTGGAAAAGAAGACTGTAAGAAAATCAAATTAATTAAAACTTTAGGACAAGATTTCAAAAATGTGCAGTTAAAAAAGAGGGTAAAGAGTGGTCATAAATCCTAAAATACTGATCAGCTTACTCATTTGATAAACTTTTGCAGGACATGAAATGAAAGAATCAGAGATTTCCGTGGAAGGAAAATAAGGAGTATTTTGCAATGTAGAACTGGCTAGGTGACTTTGATATCTGTATTTCCTAACTCTAATTATCTTATCTGTACAATATAATATTCTAATGTGATTGTTACCAGTGAAATATTATTAAGGTTACGAAAATAGCTAAAGCAAGAAAACTTATGTGCAGCAACTTTATGAGATTATAATTATTTATTAATAGTAGTATTTAATTTTATTACAATTCTGCAAGGAAAAAGAGATAAAATCAAATTTATGCAATCTGGAAAAAAATCTGGTTAAGTTTCTGGTCCAAGTATATAATTTAAACAAGCAGGACAGGCACTTGAAAATCAAAAAATGTTCTTTCCAAGACACATCAAAAACCTGCCTAAAGGTATTTAAAGACACTGGACAAATTCCATTATTTGGCAAATAATCTGCCATGAGGCTGTCCAATAGAAATCTCAGCTTTTTCAGGACATCATCCTATTTGAAAATTGCATACCAGTAAATCTTATATATTTCCTTGGTATTTTTAGAAGGTCTAAACAATTTTTTTTATTAAGTATATTTTTGATATCAATCTACTCAAATGATATATATATATGCATATATTTAATGTTTCTTATAAACTATACTTTAAAAAGTGGATAATAATAAAAGATCTATATGCATGCAAATAAAGACACAAAGTCAGTTGAAAGTACCTTACTTCTCAGTTTTGAAATAACTGCATTGCTGTTTGGGCTGAGAGAAGTTAACTGAGAGCATACTGGTTAGGATAGCTTTCATAGAAAACAGATTAAAACACATGTTAAAATAACTAAAATGGATTTCAGAAGCAGAAACTGTATACCTCTGTGGGTGAAGGGCTAGACAGATGCTGAGGTAGGGTTTCTTTGAGTGACATCAGTAACAGTACCTAAAGCTTCCTTTGTGTTTTGCTTAAATTCTAAAAATTCTAGATTATTTATTATGAAAATTTATGTGAGAATTACTTGTCTCTTTAGCAGAGAAATAAAAATATACATATATACATATATGTACAGACACACGTTTACATAAGATATATGCTATTTAAAAATAAGTGTTTCTTTTAAAGAATTCACTCACCTGTCTTCATTTTGAGATGAACTGATAAAATGCAGAAAACATGTCCTTCGTTATTTGACAAAAGAAATTTGAGATAGAATTAGCATACCAAATTAGACACCATTAAGGACACACTCTTTTACAAATTGAATAGATCCAGTTTTAAAATATGCCAAAAATTTTATTAGGAACACTTACTGAATATTTCTTTTGTCAGCTAAATATATTACCTTTAGCACAGTATATTTCAAGTAATTTTGCATTTTAATAACAGACTAGTACCAGTTCAGATCATATTACATTCATACTTCTATTTGCAAAGTGCTAAGACATGCAACAATAATTTGTGTCTCTGTTCCTGTTCTGCAACTTGTCCATATACAATATGCTCCTCTAATGAAAATAAATCACTCGTGATTGGAACCCACTATTTTCTGGGCTTATCAGACTCATGTTCAAGTAATGCTCTCAATGTCTATATGGATACTTGGACGTTGTTTCTATTCCATGTACGGTTTGATTTCTAAGTGCATTATTTTTGGTAAAACAGAAGCTTGAGCTATAAATTTCTCAGGAATAGAAGAGCTTCTGCATACCTTTGCATCTCATGCATATGCATTATTTTATTTCTTCTTCCACTATTTCCAATGAGATGCAAAGGTTTTCTGTTAATCTGTACTGTTTGCAGAGCCTAGCACTTGTGCGTTCAGAGGCATTGCTTAATGTGCAAGGGAAACAGAAGCTAAGGTTCAGTCAAATTCTTACTGCTCTGCAGAGGTGGTGTCTAGGTGTCGAGGAGCTGACAGTGGGGAGAGCTGCAGGGTGGCCTCTGTGTTAAGAGATCAGCATACCCCATGCTGGACACAGCTGATTTCAGCCAGCTCCAGTGGACCCGCCACAGGGCACCTCTGAGCCTCTCCACCATCTATGGGCACCTCTGGGAAAACATGGGTAAGAAGTGGCAAAAGATGCAGTGGAGGTGGAAATGAGTGATGAAAACCAACCTGTAGATATCAATGTCAGAGAAGGAGTGGGAAGAGGTGCTACAGATGCAGGAGCAGAAGTTTCACTGGAGCTGGTGGAGACACCTTGGTGAAGCTGGTATATTTCTGCAGCCCTTGGAGAGAACCATGCCCGAGCAGATATTCACACTGCAATCTCTGGAGGATCTCGGTGAAAAGGAGCTGAAGGAGCTGGGTATTTCCTGAAGGAGCTGTGGTCAGTGAAGAGCCCATGCTGCTGCAGGGGAAGTGTGAGAATGAATTAATGGCAGAGAGGACCTATTTTTAACTGATGTAACCACCCCATTCCCCATCCCTCTCAGTGTAGCTTGAGGTGTGGGGAGAGATAGAAGAGTTGGGAATGAAGGAAAGGGATAAAGTCTGAGTGTGAGGGAAAGGCATAATTTTAATTTTTCTTTCCTTTTTTTTTTCTTACTATTCAATTAAATAAATTTTCATCAAGGGAATCCTGTTCTACCTGTGATGGTAATGGGTAAATGATCTCACTGTCTTTACCTGAGCTTCTCTTGTTTGAGGAGGGGGAGTGAGAGAGCAGCTGTGTGGGTGCATGGCAGCCAGGCAAGCTCAATGCACCACAGAAGAGGAAATGGTCGTGTGCATACATTTTGCCTATTTAAAGATTGTGAACAGTCTCTTTCAGCATGGTTATAATTGTGCACGATGAGTTTTTTATGGTTAAGCTTTTCATGCAAAAAAAAAATCACCTGTTTTGTATTCACACAGAACTTTACAAAACTGAGACCTTGTCTTGGCTGATTTTTAGCACAGCTCCACTTATCATGAATAATATTTTATCTGATAATAAAATTCTACTATTTCATCTAGTCAGTGTAAATGACCTATGTATGTGTGTGTATATATATGTCTTCAGGTGCTTGGTTGTGTGCCAGTACATTACTGAAATCAAATGGAGGTAAGAAAAGCCAACATTACTGTTAGATGGCTGTTTTTTACGGAGTTCTTGATCAAGTTACGGGTAAGGTCAATGAGAGTTTTGTTGCTCATTGAAAAGTTGTAAGAATAGGTAAAATATCTTAGTCTTCATTTGTCACAATAATGCATGTTTACACGTCTATCATTCTTTCTTAATCACAGCTGCCATGCTAAAATGACCTTACACAGCTCCTGTTTTAAATGAAGTTATCATATGCAGCATCGAACACATATATGTTGTTATATTTTTCATACATTAATATGAAATATTATATATTTTTTAATAAATTATTGATTTTCACCTAGTGGGGAATATTTTGTTCATTGGTATTGCTTTTTAATAAGCAATCTTTGAAAATTAGAGACTTTTCTTTGGATACTTTAGGTGGCAGTGGAAACTTTTGTAGCAGGAATACAGTACCCACAATGTTGTGAGAAACACTGGGGAAAGGAATCTGTTTCCAGCTGAAGAAGTCTTATTTTATGAGAATATAAACTGTCTGCTTGTTTCTGATGTTTTGCTTTCAAATTCTTTCTTGAACTAAATGCAAATTGGATAAGTGTGTATATATATATATATGTATATACATGCATATATAAGAATAATTCTAACTTCCCTATACATAGTTTCTCTTTTTTTTCAGTGCATTTTCTGTGATATGCTACATATATTTTTCTGAATAGAAATTTACAGGCTATTTTGGATTTAAGAAAATTCAATGCTATTCTTCAGTAGTCAATATAATGTGCTCTGAATGACAAAATTGTAGCATTTATCCTACTCACTACTACATAGAATTTTTTTAATGTACTCAGAGATTCTTCTTCCACGTGCCATTGTGTATATATTGCCTTTGTACATATGCCTACAGATGCAAAGAGGACAGCATCATGCTTTTAAATTTGAAAAGTGTGGTCCCAAATGAAACAATTTTGCTTTATGCTAAATATGAATTTTTCAAAAGAATCTAGATTTAAAAAGATAAAATATAGAGATACATAATCTAGATGTAGCCCAAGCCTGCTATGCAGCTGCATGACTAAAGCTGTGTTATCTAATGAGGAAGTGGATGTATCTGTATATAATTGTATCACCAGTGACAGTAGAGAACAACCAATTTCACAGGTCTCTCATGAAATATGGTTGTCTTTACCGTAGATAGGATCACTCAGAACTTTGGTTTGGTTCAGAGTTATTCAGTACACTTGCTAATACATTTTTAAAAAGTAATTGTTGACACTTTTTTGTGAAAGCTGTGACTTTAGAGGGGACTTGGGGATCAAAGTGAATAGTCACATTTTCATTAATTACTTCTGTAAGTTCCTGGATAAGTAAGCTGATGAGCTCATTTTATTAATAACAAGACAGTTTCTGTCTGCACAGTGGTATATTATTTGATCTGTAGAATGACAGCCTTACAATAAATAAAATTTAAAAGGTAACCTCATCCTGGTCTGTGAAGGCTCAAGCACTATTTTTATGGAAGGCCAACAAAAAAAATTTAGCTAGAAAAAAGTCTATAAGAAAGAATCTTTCAGAAAACACAGAGTTCTTTAGTCATCCTTTGGTGAGCACAATTTCCATCTGCAAAATGTTGCATACCTGTTGATTTCCTATATTTTATCACATCAAGGTACTGGCACTAAACTCACTGAGACATTTTCAGTATCCATACTGAGCAAAATATAAGAATACAATACTGTCAGTATACATAAAAATGTATTTCTTGCTTTACAGTGAAAATACATGTTAAAAATTAATTATTATTCATATTCCATATGAAAATAAGGAAGGTAGTTTAAGGTCAAATAATATAGCTACCTTTGTGAGACCTGCTAAGAACTATTTTCTACACGAGAGTCCACTGTGAAGGGGGCCTCCTGCGCCAAAGAAAAAGTACACTACAAAGTGCTGGATACATATTAGAAAGTAATCATTAAACCAATAATAATTATTATACAATAGAAGAAATAAGCCTGACAATTTATCATGGAGTCACATTACATTTGTTACCTGAAACAGTGACTGATTGCTTCAGGCTTAATTTGAAAATGTCTGATAGCATCCAGCATGAAGCCTATGTTTTCCTGATTTTTTTTTGGCAGATAATGTACCTCTTCATGTCCCTTTCTTGCTGCCCTTAATATCCCTTGATAGCTTCAGGTCCAGGTGAGATTTGGCTTTCTTAACTCAATTACTACCCTCAGAAAATGTTCATTTATTGCCCCTGCCCCCGGTCACCTGACCGTACTTCCAGTATACTTCATTTTGATGTATGATTTTAGTCAGGAATGCATTGTACATACAGTGGGGCCCCTTGCCACCTTGCCTTGACGTCATGCTCTTCGAGGTAGCCTGTTTTTGAGGTGGAAGGAGGTATCATCTAGCTCTCTGGGACTCTATTCTCTCCATGGGTGTATTCTTTGGGATTCTCCCAAGGAGATCGCTTCTCTCCTGAAGTGCAGGGCTGTGACCGTGATTTAGCCCTGCTCTCTCTTCACAGGAACCTGAAGTCCTCTAGGCATTATGTTTTATTTTAGTGTAGAGACATATATTTGATAAAATTTCAGTGACAAAGGAAATACATAAACATCATGAGACATATTTTCTATAATGTGACCATAGGAAGAGTGTTTAATAATATGCAAGAACAGAAATATGTGATATGTATTGCAAAATATAATGTACAGTTAATTAATTATTTAATCTGATTTTTTTGTCAAGATATAAAATACACAGCTGTGAATCAGTACAAATGTACATAGAACTACTTCAATCATACTTGGATTCTAATCTTTCCAGCTATTCTAATACAAAGAAATAATATGTCCCAAATACCTCAATAAGATGGTGCTTTGAAAAACTTAAAGAATGTAACGATTTTGATACAACTATGCACCATCCCATTGTTCTTCTTGTTGTATGCCTCATCATGAAAAGAAATAACATTAAGATATATGAGAGATTATTCTTAGAAAATAAGTTCTTGAAGGGAAACTGGAATATTAATTCAGGCAAAAAAATGTAAAACAAATAGTGAGAGAGGAAAAGCACTATGTTTCAGCTACACCAGCTGGAATGGAAACTGTAGTGGTTTTAAGTGGAATTTGTACATTAATTAATTCTTTGGACTGTTTGTCCATTCAACAAATACTGAAGAGAAGCACTTTAATATAAACAATATACACAATTAATGAAGTATTCTAGAAGACTTCATGTGGTCATGTTTTCAGACATAGAGTTATCTATTAACAGAATAGATTGAATATATATTGACAGGATGGCCATCTAAAGTGGCCATGAAGAACTTCTGCATATTACATTACTAACCAAAGCATCTTCTTAATTTCTTTGTATTGATACACAATATGAACTCCATATTTGAAAATGATTAATGCTGTGAAAAATGGAGTATTAATAGCACTTACTTTGAAGCATCTTTAGTCCTACTGACTTGTATAGTTTTCAGAATCTCTAAGGTAAGAGCATACTGAAATTGAGCTGCTTGCTGAATCCCACTGGAGAACCCTTACCAAAAACCCAACAAAACAACAAAAAACCCAAACCAAAACAAAAAAACCCAAACCCACAAAAACCCTCTAAAAACAACAATGTCAATTTGGGACTGGAAAAGTGTGAGGGGAAAAAAACCTCTAAAATTTTATTAGTTTCCTTTTGCTTCCTATAGAGATTGATACATTAATCTTGATAAGATAAGCAAAGCAGTGAAAGACTGACACTGAATTTCTTTCAATGTGTTTATCTTACCTCATAATACCTTTTTATTGGCCACTCTTAAAACCTGAATTGTTTTGCCATCTCAGAATCCAGTGCATTCTCTGAAGACTTGCAATGAAATCCTCAAAAGGACAAAGTGCAGATTTTTGGTAATTTTTAGTGATGTTGCTAAGAAATTGTTTGGGTAATTAGAAATTTGCCATGGAAATTTATTTTACATTAAAATGCTAAAATCATAATCTATACCATAATCATATTAAATTTTATTTAGTAATTTGTATTTCTGAGTTATTGGTTGACTAATCCTAAAGTTCTAATTCAGCTTCTGCTGTATACACTTTTCTTGAAATCAGTGTGAGTTTAAACTGCATAGTGAATTCAACAAGAAATCTTGATTTCTGAACATGCTTGGAGGCCTATCTAGTAGTCTACCCAGAGAGAGAGAATATTTTTTTCTCTCATTTTTAAATTTGATGTAAAGTTTTGTGTTATCTTGTCACTGAAAGTCTTCTTTCTCCTCTTTCTGCCTTTCTTTCTCAACATCTTGTCTCCTCTACTTCTGCTCACAGATCTTCTCTTTTATAGTCTATTTAGCTTTAACCTGCCAATTATCTTTCTCAAAAAAAAAAAAAAAAAAAAAAGTCATTCTGGTGTCTGAGAAAAATTCTGTTTATCTGTGGGTAATTTCACTGTGTTACTTAATAGGTGAATCATCTCCTGAAAAGGTCATGTAGCTGTTTAGGGTTATTTTGTTTTGCTGTGGTTTTTTTTTTTCCAAACAACACAGTCATTTCTCCACAATAAATTTCCCAGTTTAGGAAATATGAGTAATTTAAGTACTTCAGAGCTTATCTTAATAGAGTTCTAGAAGTTGCATATTGAAGGGTTAATATTCAGCCTATTCTGATCTGTAAAGACAATTTAATTTGCTATATAATGAAAACATATTTATAATACTGTTACGTGAACATAGCTTGAAAAATTACCTATAAAAATTGCTATGTGATGAGAAAATATAAAAAACAGAGATTGAACTGGTTGAATAAGAACTTTCAGAGTTCCACTTTCTATAAATTGATAGTTACTCCTTTTAGAAATGACCCTTCATTTAGAACTATTTGGATATTTTTGGTGTGCTACACCCTCTCTTTTTGAACCCTTGGATTACAAGGCATTATGAGGCAGTAACATAGTCTATTTTTTTTTTTTTAGTGCAATTTTGTATTTTATGTTTCACTGTTTAAACAGTGGTTTGTCTTGGCCAAAAATCTTCTATGTAAAATCAGCAAATCATTTTTAAAAGAGACTTTAGCTATGGCTCCTTCTGAACAAGTGATTGAAACCTCTTTTGTACTGATTTATCTTTTTCAGGCATTATGTATCTTGGTTAAAGTAGAATCTATTTTATTGAGAAGACTTTCCAAGTGGAAGTGAGTTAATCCTGTACTTTGACAGCTATGATAGTTTGGTTTTTTTAATAAAATGTACAAGTCTGAGATGTCAAGGAAATACCTAGCAGAGAAAAGAAAAATTGGGACTCAGTGTCTGAACAGTTGTGTTATTAAAACCAAAACAGTTCTTTTGTAACTCACTTTGAAGTTCTAAGGTCACATAAAAGATACAGAAGAGCACTTTTTCGGCAGTTGCAATATTTTCTGATATTTATATAAATATTCAGGATTTCCTTAAACAAGGTAAATTAGTCAAGGTACCTGGACAATCTACATATTTTATATTAAAAAAAAAAACCAAAAAAAACCCCCAAGTTATCTCAAGAGACATTATTCTTAGACAAAATTCAGGTAAATCAAATACATGAAATGACTAATGCTTTTTGACATGAAATCTCTCAGACTATCAGAAAACTGAAGTTACTAGCTGAAGTTAATAAAACATTAACTTCACATAATGCATCGCCCCGTGCTGAGCATTGGGTGCATAGTTGAATTGTGCAATTTCTGTCAATTACTGAAAAGTGTTATTATTTAAAAAGTACAACACATACTGTGCCAAAGCTGATGAGTCCATCAACGTTCCCAACAGCTGAGAACTAAACACTGCACCATCTGCTTGCTGAAATAAGATGGCAAGCTAAAATGTTCTGGTGGAATACAAATTGAATGCCAATTCTGATTGTTGCTGCTAGTAGTCAAGGGATTTTTTATTATTTTAATGCAGTTTGGTCCTGATATTACAGATATCTTTGTAAGAGAAAAAGATCTTTTGAAAGCATCCCCTTTTACCATACCTGTGAGACTAGAGTAGACAGAGGTTGATTGAATCTTTTTATGTACTTGATTTCCCTTTCCTTTCAGACAATCAAATATAGGAATGTAGTATATAAAAGCAAGTCAAAATCAAATTAGCTGGTACAGATAACTGTTTTAATAGTAACAAAAAGAAAGAATTAAGACTGATAGAAGAAAGTCA
Source organism: Corvus kubaryi (assembly GCF_017639235.1). Lineage (NCBI taxonomy): Eukaryota > Metazoa > Chordata > Aves > Passeriformes > Corvidae > Corvus > Corvus kubaryi. Next base: position 19,363,289 of record NW_024580667.1, on the reverse strand, counting down.
GTTCCCTTCTGATGCGAATTATGAAATGCTTTTGGGTTTGATAAGTTTTCTGAGAAAAGAAATAGCTAGCAACAGATGAAATGAGAACATGTTACTGCCAGAGCTGCCTTTTCTGCATATATGCATTATACATTACACACTATATTGAAAAATTATGTTAAAAGAATGTCAAAGTTCGAAAGTTAAGGATTTCAGAATTAAGGATGACAGCATTCTTGATCTGCCTGCCTGTGCAAATGTAATTTGATACAGTCTTTGCATACACAATTAGATAATGTTTTAGCCCAGAACTCCTGTCTCTTTCAGTGAATATTAATTTTTATACAGCCATTGCAGAGAGCTTCCTTTTCTATTGGTATACACAGTCTGCAGCCATTTGACAAAGCAGCTCATGCTTTTCATCTTCCAAATACTGTTTACATCCCAAATCTCTAGTAACCTATGCACTGCCTCTTCTATGCCCAATTTATGAACTGCCAACAGAAAGTGATCTTTATAGCCAGTACCGTGATTTTTTTCAAAACAGCCTTTGCAGCAATGTATGATCTTTTGAAAACTGAATTCATGCTAAAGAACTTGATTTCTCCAAAGGAACTGCTCCATTTTTTCTACAGATATTTTGTCCTCAAAACAGATTGAATTTTCTATGAAAATATCAGGTATTTTTTTTCTTCTTTTTTTTTCCAATGGAAAACACCTCTAAGATCATTGAGCCCAACCTGTAGCCTACACTGCCAAGGCCACCACTAAAGCGTGTCCCTAAGCACCACATCTACACATTTTTTGAACACTCCCAGGGACAGTGATTCCACCACTTCCCTGGGCAGAATGTTGCAATGTTTGACCACCCTTCCAGTGAAGATTTTTTTCCTAATATCTAATCTAAACCTCCCCATGTAGGTTAATGGCTGGACTCAGTATCATTAGAAGACTTTTCCACCCTTAATTGTTCTGTAGGTTTGTCAGATGTTTGTTTCATTAGCCTTTTTATTTTGGCCTACTTTCCATTACATGTGGATCCCTATCATTTGTTTCAAGATATAACTGACCAATAAAACCTCCCCTCCCCAAACCACTAAAACCCACAAAAAACAGCCCCCTTCTCTCCCCTCCTCCCCATAACATTTCTGGACAAGTTATACTTCTTTTTTTTTTATATATTTTTAATATCTGCCTCCTGTATCTAACTTGAAAATATCTCCATATACAGTTGCATCTGCTTGTATATTCAAGCCTCATGGATACAATAGTACAATAGTGGTCATCAGATATGATCTCTAATGCCCAAATCAGGCAATATACACTAAAGATCTACTAATCATGGTCATTCAGTTACTGTTATTATCCCAGATGATAAGCAATAAAAATATTGTTAGAATATGCTTTATAAACGTTTTACTTTTGAGCAATATTTGTGCCTTGTATCTGCATGGATTGATATTCAATTATATAATAACACAAAACTGTTATAAATGGGTAACTTAGCTGAACAATTTTTATTGGTGTGCTATTTATTCTTAACAGCAATAAAACAAAAAATAACAAAAGAAGCTTGTCTACTGTATTTTTCGCTTTCATTTAAATAATGAATAAAGCTGCATTGTGAGACTAATTATGACTTTAAATGACATAAATTACACAACACACAGAGTAAAAATACCTTTCCTTCTTCAACAATATGAAAGTCAGTTCAAATTCTTGTTATTAAAGTATTTTATATAAAAGGATTAATTTAATGCTGTGGGAAGTATACATATTTAACATACTATTTTATATGAGGAAAATATTTTGAAATTGCATGTGGTTATTAAGAAGAAAATATATGATCTTCATGAAAATGTTCTAGGAAAGTAAATTATTAATTTAATAAAAAATTACGTAGAATGCCTTTAATGAGCCTATCAAATTATAAAATACTTTTTTGGTTATGCTGATCAATAGAGGGTGTTTTCTCACAGTTTAACATAGATTACCAAAGATATAATAAACATATTTTTATTGTTTCAAAAAATTTGAACTGCTCCATTTAATCGAAGGAAAGTTATTCTACTATGTTGTTTTTCCAAGAAATAAGAGATTGAATACACCTTTGAATCACCATATTCAACCAGAAAAATTCAGTACATTGTCTCTGAAAGAAGATTCTTCCTTAGTCACTACAATAACAGCACTTTCACTGAAGTCTAAGGCTCTCCAATATTTGGGTAACAGATTTCTCATTCAAGATATCTCCTCTTGACTGTTCTGGGGTTTTTTTATTTTGCTGGTTTGTTTTGTTGGGATTTTTTTTTAATATAATATTTTACCTTCTAAAATTATTTGACTGAATGTTGTTATGTGCTACCTTCCATTCAAATCAAATAAGGACTTCTTTTTGTAAAATATAAATTAAAATGTAATATCTCTATTTGTAATATTATTTTTATTTCAGAAGAAAACTGCAGTCAGCAAGTAATTTGTGATTTTCCTGTTTGCTGAAATAGTGATGTCTTTTTGGATTTAGAATGAGAATTATGTTTTGACATGCTGACATTTTTGCTGTTGCTGAGCAGTGCTTACCCTAAGTCAAGGACTTTTCAGTTTTCCATGCTCTGCCAGCATGGTACACAAGAAGCAGGAAGGGAGCATGGCCAGGACAGCTGCCCCAACCTCACCAAAGGGATATTCCATACTGTGGAACATCATGTCCAGTATATAAAATGGGGGGAGTTGGCTGGGAGGGGCCAATTGCTGCTCAGGATGCATCAGTGACTGGGCATCAGTCAGCAGGTGGTAACTGTATTGTGAATCTCTTGTCTTTCTTGGGTTTTACTACTTTCCCTCTCTCCTTTTCATTACAGTTATTAATATTACTGTTATCATTAGTAGTAGTACCAGCATTGTATTGGATTCTGTTCTTATCTCAAGCCCCGTGGTTTGCTTCTTTTTTCCAATTCTCCTTCCCGCAGGGGTTGGAAGAGGTGTGAATGAGCAAGCAGAGATGTGATACTGAGTTGCTGGCTGGGGTTAAACCACAACAGTGATTTTACAGTTCTACCTTATTGCATATGTCTTAATTTAAGACAATATAAAGAGGTGAACACTCTAAAATGAGTAACCTCCCCTTAGTTTCAACCAATCCTTTTTGACAAATAAGGAACGAATATGAGTAGATGTAAGTAAAAAACATAACTGTTTACTAAGAAGAAAAACAAAAAATAAAATAACAGTAAATAATCACTAGATGCAAAATTGACAAATCTCACAAATACACAGAAACAAAGAGAGCCCCAAAATTGCGGGGTACCACCCCCTCCCAAGACGGCAGCCCCCACTGCCAGCTGCATGTAGGGAGACAAAGGGAAAATAGCGTCAGCACTCTGTCCTAAGATGTCACTCCCCAGTCAACTGCGTGGTGCAGAGACAAAGGGGAAAAAAAAGACGACAGACAAAAAGACGCCTCCCAGGAAGGTAGGGGCTTATGGAGCAGATCTAGTGGCAGACGAGAAGTGCCAGCAGGTTTGGGTCAGCTCTGCCACCTGCTGTCTCCTCCTGCTGCCCCGGGACTCCACCAGTGTGTGTGCTGCGTGTCCTCCGCCCTCTGGGAGTGTTGTGGGGAGAAGCCGCTCTGTCAGCACCGGTGCAGGGTGACCCGGCCCCAGGGACCGGCTCGCTTCGCGCTGCCGATAGGTTTTGCAAAGTTCATTCCAGAGCAGGTTTTGATTGTGAAATGCGGTTCTTCCAATTGGCTACTGTTGCAAACCTGGAAAAAAAACAACCATCCATAGCGGAGCCCCTGCCTTCAGCAAACACTGCCAGGGAAAAAAGGAAACTGGCTAGGGTTTCCCGAACTTTTTAACGGACTGGAACCTCCCGACTGCCCCATAATTCTGGATCTGGCCGCACTGGGTCTTAAAAAGACAGTAACATTTTTTGGGCACAGCTAGAGATGGCATACAATAATGTTTTGCGTTACCGTCGACAGCATACTATAAATCTATTTACATAGAGGATGGTCGATATTAATGCTACTGTTCTTCATTGCATTACAATGTCAATAGTATCTGAAAATATAGCAGAAAGTAATGCTGTCCAAATTTTGCTGTCAGCTGTTTTGAAATTATATAGATAACTTGAGAAAATTTTGTATAAACTACCACATTTGAAATACTGCAATGACCTGGACTTGTATACAAGCCCTAATAGTCTCAACTAAGTCTATTATCAGTCATCTCTCAACCTGACTTCATAATTACCCTGCAGCAAGCTATGGCTTTGACATAATTTCAGTATAAGGATAAAATTCAGGTTTGTGCTACAGATATTGCTTTTGTCTAGCTGGTGATCAGGAGGGTGTGTGTGCATGCATAAGCAGCACACGTGGGTATGATTTTCCTGGTTGCTGAGGAATTGCACAGCAAGTCTCTCTGAAGATAAGGTAATGCATTCGCTCGTGATTGATGGAAACACTTTTACAACAAAATGTTTCACTCACAGAATATCCAGGTAGGAATCTCAGTCAGTTCTGGAGATCATAAATGAAAATGCCAGGGGAAAAAAAGATAATAAAAATGAGCTATTTGATTTAAATATTTCCAAGTGACATTTTAAAGTGATTGTTATCTGAAATATATTTACATTTGCTGCTTATGGAAACTTTTTAATTAGTGGTGTGTGAACTCCTTATTTGTCTCCCTGAGGACTGTTACTCAAAGAAGAGATAATGTAAATTTAAGAAGACATAATAATTTTTAAAAGCTTATTATTTCTCTTTATGGCATAAGATGAAAATTGGTTGACAAGGTGCAACCATGTGAAAAATTTGGTTTCCACACCTATGAATTGCTCTGGGAAAAGCCATTCTTGAATTTGTGTAACTTTCCTTTAAATTAAAGATCTTCCTGCTTTATTTACACATCATATCACTTGGTGAAGAAAACCTCATAGACTTCAAAGTCACATTTAGAAAAAGATAAACCTCTTATTTATGTAACAAACATTTGTGTAAGTTTAAAATCAGGGTTGCAATTTTGGAAGACAGTTGAAGCCCATTTGCTAAGGATATAAGTGTTATTTTTCTATATTTTTGTATATGCTTATCTATGTATATGTTACCTATATTGGCCCTTGGACTAATTTTTTATTCCCCTCCTGGGTCACCGACCAGCTCTCTAGGAAGATTGTTCCAGGGTTTGACCATCCTCTTTGTGAAGAAATGCTTCCTAAAGTCCAGTCTAAACCTCCCCTCATGCAGCTTTGAGCCATTCCCATGGATCCTATCACTGGATCCCAAGCTGAAGAACTCAGCACATCCCTCTCCATTTCCCCTTCCCAGGAAGGGAAAGCTGTAGAGAGCAAGGACGTCATACCTCAGCCTCATTTCCTCCAAGCTACACAAACTCAGGGCCCTCAGTCCTCCTAGGACATGCCCACCAGCCTCTTCACCAGCTTTGTTGGCCTCTTCTGGATACATTTAAGGACCATCACCTCCTTGTTAAGTTGTGTGGCCCAGAACTGCACACAGCACTCAAGTTGAGACAGCAGAAATGCTGAATGCAGTGAGATAATCACATCTTCTGAGTTGCTGGTGATGCTGTGTTTGATGCACCCCAGGATGGGTCTTGCCCTCTTGGTTGCCCAGATTCCCTGGTGGCTTCTGCTGAGCCTGGTGTTGGCCAGCACTTCCAGATCCCTTTTAGCAGGGTTGCTCTCCAGCTGGTCCTCTCCCAATTCTACTTGTATCCAGCATTATTCCATCCCAGGTCCAGAATTTGGCATTTAGATTTGTTATGTGTTATCCCATTAATCTTTGCTCACTGATCCATCCATACAACACCTCCCAGTTTGGCGTAATCTTGCTAATGGTGTGTTCAATTCCTCCATCCAGATTGCTGATAGAAATTTTGACCAAAACTGTCTCTAAAATCAAATCTTGAACACTACTGCTGGCTGGTTCCAGCCAGACGTAGTGCTGTTCACTACAACACTTTGACCTCCACCCTTTAGCCAATTCTTCACCCAGGAGTCACCCATTTAGCAGAATTAGAAAGATTTAAAATATAAGTTGTATTTAATGCCAAATATTTGACAGATCAGTTTTTACTGTAAAAAGTATTTTTTTTGTCTGTGTTTAAATCTAAATTGTAAATTATCATCTGTATGACAATCACAAGGATTGCAATATTTTAATTTTTAATGTACCATATTAATATATAAATATGTAGGAATATGGTAGTGATAGTGATAGACCAAGAGATAGAGAGAGATAGGCAGATAACTGCATTCCACAAATTATTTACACAGCTTTAAGAGAAATACCTATGTTTTGAAAACTTGCTTTTTCTCTTCATTGCGCTTCTGTGTTACTTAAAAAGAACAAAGAGGGGATCTTTCCTGTTATTTCTGTTATTTATTATTTCTCTTATCATGATCCTAATCTATCTGTAAATAAAGTATACCTATTACGTTCTTAAAATTTCCTACTTTGCAAATTTCTATAGATTTGTTCTAGACATAGCAAGAATATTGCAGGAAGCATGTGCCTTTAACTTGAATATTAAATCATTAGCATGTGCACAGCATTTACAATGGAAATAAAAGCTTTCATACCTGCATTTTCTGTCTGTCATATCTCACAAAGTGTATGAAGGAAATTCTATCTTAGAGCAACTAGTTTAGGGATCAGGGTTATAGCTACTTTCCTACAAATGTTTTCTCTGTTTGTGTGACTCTTGGATGTTGTTTTATTTGAAAATGTGGACCATCTAATCAAGCAGTAATCAAGACATCCTATGCAGTTTGGAAAAGTCTCACCAGGAAGCCTTGTGAAGACAATACACTTACACAACTGCTCTGCTCTTTCATGCTGCCTAAAAAAAGGCCAAACTGGCTCTTGAACCACATCCAGATCACAAGATTTTTAATTACATCCTTCTGTGTACTATGGGAACTTCTGGACCATTCGAATCTACTTCTAGAGGAGGAAGGGAAGCAACAGTGGTTAATACAATGTAATGCCCAGGATCTGTAGATGCAACCTGCCCAAACAGGTTTCCTTACTCATTTCCCAGAGGCCATCCCTTTCTCAGTGTTTATGGCTTTTTGTGCAGAGAACTAAAGACAGAAAAAGCCATATCAATTTTAGAAACTGGCTGTGTTAAAAAATATATATTTTTAGAAAAAAAAAAAAAAAAAACCAAACATTTATTTAGATTAAGAAAAGTAAAGACCACATTTCCAATTTGGGGACCTATCCTGGACTGAGTAAAGCTTGTGTTTTGAGTTCTATTTACTAATCCTTAAACCCCGCTATTGAAGTCTACAAAGAAAGCAAACTGCAAAATCGTATGATTATATCAAATATGTGTATATAGTAAGTATACTTAATTTACTTAATCCTCCTTTTATACAAAGGAAAAGACATAAATTATCTAATCAGGATGCGTCTTTTTTTTTTTATAATGGAATGTCTCATTTACTGATGTGAAATATTTATTTTAAAAGAACAGAGTTGAATTATTATTACTATTTATTTCTCCTTCCATGTGGTCACTTATGTTCAAATCAATGGTTTACTGAACACAAGTGGATGCAGGCATACTGCAGACTTATACAAGAAAAAAGAGACTCATAGGCATGGCAGCTGCTGGTTATAGATTAATGTAAATCAAAGCTGTTAAGACCTAAGACTGATACAATAGCTGTTAGCATGGCCCAGGAGTAGAAGTACAGCTGTATGAAAAATCTCACAGTGCTGGGGAAAATCAAAAAAATAGGCTCAAAACATAACAAGTAACCCAAACAAAGTAGACTTCTTAGGTCCATTAAAAGTATGTCACGTCTTTCACATATTTTTGTAATAAACCTGGAAAAATGTGGACTATGGTAATGAATCTGTAGCTAAATGTAGAAGTAAAGAAATGTCAAACAGAAAATATGTAATTTTAGATATTTAGGACAGAAGGTCCCTTCCAACCCAAGACATTCTGTGATTCTATGGTTTTATGAATTAATCGTAAAAAGCTAAAATTAAATGGGCAATGGTCCATATCAGGACACTCTTACAGATGTGACTATCCAATAAAGAGTACAACAAGGGTGAAATGCCAATGCAGTAGTGGAGCCAGCTCCTGCTGTAATTATTATGAATATAGCTGGAATTGGACACTGAGGAGGTGACATGATTTCTATCAGAACAGGACACTTGAAAACCTGGGGAAAGAATATGGAGAGGCAGACAGGCATAAGTCAGAAGCCATCATGATAGTGGCAGAAAAATATTAGGGGCCTGTTTTGACATTACGGTAGAAAACTATTTAGCTATCACTCATTCTACTTCTGAAAAGAAAATACTTGCTATTTGTGTAGAACAGAAAATTGAGGGGGCATGCTACTGAAAATAGCAAATAGGTTTGGTTTTGTTTTCAGTTTGAATTTTATGTGTTTTTTAAACATCCAGCATGGCAAATATAGATGCAAATTTGACGATTTCCATGTAAGCCATGAAAAAAAATTGAAATCAAGGGATTAATTACCTATCTGTGTAGATAGGCTTTCAATCATCCATCTCATAGGAGCAAAAAGTGGTTTCTATATATCTTGGCTTCAACATTCCACAGCTGAATTGTGTTTGTGTGGCCATGTTTTGGTAGCAGGGTGGCTACAGTGGTGGCTTCTGTGGGAAGCTGCCAGAAGCTTCCCTCATGTCTGACAGACTCAGAGCCAACTGGCTCCAGAATGGACCCACCACTGACCAACGCTGAGCCAATCAGCAATGGTGGTGGAGCCTCTGGGATGACAGATTTAGGAGGGGCAAAAAACCTGGGCAACTGCAGCTGAACAGAGAGGACTGGGAACATGTGAAAGAGACAGTCCTGCAGACTGCAAGGCTAGTGAAGAAGGAGCAGCAGGTTCTCCAAAGTGTGAGAGTGGAGATTCTCCTGCAGCCAATGGAGGGCCTCACTCCAGAGCAAGTGTACATATGAGGGAGGCTGTGACCTTTTGGGAAGCCCACACTGGAGATGGGAAAGACTGTGAGGAGCCCTCCCCTTGAGGGGGAAGGAGCTGACTACAGGCCCCATTTCCCATCTCCCTGCACTGCTGGGGTGGAGAGAGGAAGGTGGAGAATTTGGGAGCAAAGATGAGTCTAGGAAGAAGGGAGGTGGGGGAGGGTGTTCTAAGATTTATTTGATTTCTTATTCTACTGTGATTTGATTGGTAATAAATTCAATGAATTTCCCCAGAAATTAGATAAAATTACATATAAAAACTCTCTTCCCTTTAGAAAGCAAATTTTACTTCTGTTAGATCATGACCTTAGTTCACAAATATTCCTAGGGAAAGCATGGTGACCTACTTGATTCTTCATGCTTGCCTAAAGTGTCACTGTGTTATCATCTTTTATTCTTCTATTGTAGAAGTGGGATGGTGGTGGACTGTACTGTTTTTAGGTAATGACATTATCCCAGACTAGCAGAACGGTTTGTTTACTCAGATCTTATTCTGAAAAATGTCTTGCTGTAAAAGAGAACTCTTTCCGTATCATGTATCTAAAATGGGTAATAGATGAATATAGAGTGTCTGAATGAATGCAGGTGGACTTCCCTTGGCCAGAAATTTCATAAACTATTTGCATTTCTAAGAAATGAAATCTCAGTCTTATTACTCATGAAAAATGTAAGAAGAAAAAGATCTCTGACCAAGTAGCCATTATTCTGTGGAGAGGGAACTTGTTAGTTTCATTCAATACATATCAAGCATTGTAATACTCCTTAGGGTTAGTGCTGAAATCCTCATAACTCTTTAGCGTGATAGAATATTTATTTTCTATGTAAATTTCTAGTATCATCATATCTATTCTTTGTGCCTATTAAGTGTGCAAAAAATGATCTATGATGTGGGTCATGCTTTCTATAATAATTTTTGTGGTTGAATGAGAGGTAAGAATGCTTATACAGTTTTATATGGAGTTTTCTGTTCTGGGAATCAGGGTAATAACGCACTTCACAGAGGCATTTGCATCAACTGAGCTGTTCAGGCCAAGCTGGGCGGGTCCTCATAAAACAGAAGTGTATGTATTCCTAATTTTACCCCTTTTCATAGATCCACTGAAGCTTTTGTCTTGTTCCTAGAGTGATATCCAGTCATGTTGATCTTGAAATTAGCCATAAATTTCTCTGGCATATGATATTATGTGTCATATTATTTTATAGTGCTTTTGCAAATTCCCAAATCATAGTTATTTCTTACTTCAGGGCAATACTTGATCCATGCATTGAAGCAGCTTTCTGGTTATACTAATACTAGGTGAGAGGCTTTTGAAGGCATAATTTTATGCTATTGAAGAATAGCAAAAGCAGGCTATTCTTTCAGCAGCTTTGAATTTAGCGCATTGAGAAAAGTTACTGTGGTGGCCAGTTGGCCAGTGGTACAAGAGAGAGAGAGAGCTCTTGGTAAGACAGTCTCTGGTGCCAAAGACTTATCGGTTATGGTGAGGGAAAGAAGCCTCTTCCCAGGATGCCGTGTTTGGTTATGGTAATGTACCCCAGTTGTGATTCCCCAGTTGGCTTCTGGTGCCAGCCACACCCCTGTACTTAAGCCTGAGCTGTCATGTGCTCGGGGTCATTTGCCTCTAGAACCCTTCACAAGTTGTAGCAATAAACTGCTTTCTGCGGAACTCTAAGCAAGAACCCTTCTCAACTCCTTGCCATTGGCTTAATATTACTGGAGCCATCCCTGCGTCTGTGTGCTCATGCATGTGAGCCACGGAGCCAGCAGGGGACTCAGCAATAGTTACCATTCAGTCAGGGTTTGGACACAGATATTAAAATGGGATATGGGATCCCCTAGCACAGACCTGGGAGCAAGGACGAATTATTGTTTAAGTGTGCAGCATGTCAGAAAGAACTCCTCATGAAGTAAATCCCTAGTGAAAACAGACCATTAATCGTGTTCAATATCAATGATTTTGAGGCATTATTGGCTAACTACTGTGGGACAGGACAAGCACTAGCACAGCTTAGGAAAGAGGAATTTCAGTGATATATTGGCGTTAGTAAAGCTGAAGAAGCACTTATTTATTTATCCTGATACAACCACCGAGATGCCTGGAAGTTTGCTGAGCAATGGTGAATGAAGTTAAAGACTCAAACTGCATGCTAATAGAATGGTGAGAGCCCAGGTCATGAAGAGGCAGACACAATCTGTCATTTTTATATTTTTTTATTGCAACAAACAAAAAGTTATTGAAAGAAACATAACAATTTTTAGGGAAAACTTAATATGACCAAAAATGTTAATAGTGGGAGATAACAGGGGAAATTATTCATGAAGCACACACAAACGCACCCCCATTCCCCCCATCCCCCCTCCCCCCCAAGATTAAAACTAAAGAGAAATTACCCTTCTCCTCTTTTCCATACAAGGAAGGAGTAGATAAAAGCTCATTTGCTAGAGGACGCCATTTCAATAATTTCTGTGAGGAATGGAATGTAACGTTATGTCACATGCCACTGCTGATAAAAATATAAATAGGTGAAATTAACAGGTAGAATGATTCAGTTGAAATGTGGCAAGGTCCTCTCACACATACAGGGTTGTTTCTGTAGTTTTCTAAAAATCTACTTTGGCATATGAAATGCTTTAGTGAGTGAATATGAAATGAATGATCAATGTTTCCTCCAGTCTATAGGCAAGCCTTTGTTGCACCATATTCAACTTATTGCCTGATATCCTGTGGGAAATTAAATGAGCATGTGAAACAATCCTATAATTACTTGAGTCAAAAATTATTTGATCTTCTTCTTAGCTAGAGGCATTGTTTTAAACTCACTAAGCTCATGAAGAGAGCAGTCAAACGTCAATTAATGCCTGAAAATTGCTATATAAAGGATGTCTCTTGATTTTCCTGAAAAATACGAAGATGAAAGACATTGAGTTTCTATAAAATTAGTGCAATGGACATATGTAAGTTTGAATCCTAAAGTTTTGAAGAAGTATTGGATCACAGACGTTCTTTATGACCACTGCTCTCTGTTCTTTCCAACTGAAAGTAAGACATGTTTTGTGTTTACGTGTGGCTGGGAAGCTGCCCGGGAGAAAAAGAGCTGGACGCGTTGGTCAACAACTGTCTGAAGATGAGCATGAGCCAGCCATGTGCCCAGGTGGCCATGAAGGCCAGTGGTATTCTGGCTTGTGTCAGAAATAGTGTGGCCAGAAGGGTGAGGGCAGCGATCATCGCCCTGTAGCCAACGCTGTTGAGGTCACACTTTGAATAGTGTGTTCAGTTTTGGGTCCCTCATTCCAAAAAAAGACACTGAGTTGCTGGAGCATGTCCAGAGAAGGGCAACAGGTCTGGTGAAGGGTCTGGAGCACAAATCTGTAAGGGACCTGGGGTTGTTTAGCCCAGAAGAAAGGAGGCTCATCATCCTCTGAGCCTTATCACTCTCTACAACTGCCTGAAAGGAGGTTGTAGCAAGAGGGGGTTGGTCTTTTTCCCCAAGTAACAAGTGATACAACAAGAGAAGATGGTGTCAAGTTGCACCAGGAAGGTTTAGATTGGATATGAGGAATAAATTCTTCACTGAAACAAATGGAGGTGCGGCATTTGAATATGCTGCCAAGGGAAGTGGTGGAATCATCCCTCTAAGTGTTCAAAAGGCATGTTTATGTGTTTTGGGGACAGGGTTTAAGGGTTAACATGGAGGTGCTGGGTTAATAGCTGGACTCAATGATCTTAGAGGTTATTTCCAAACTTAAGCATTCTATGGTTCTATGAAAAGTTAGGTGTTTCACACTGTTTAGTTTTGCTGACTAAGCCTGTTTGGAGAAAGGCTGCTCCTGTCTGTCAGCCTAGAGAGGTGGGGGTTTTTGGTACACTGAAGGCAAGATAATTGAGTATGTGACTGCAGAAGAGTTCATGTCAGTATAACTTACATCAAAGTTATGGACTTGGAGCTGGTGTTAATTGTAGGCCGTAGCTGCTCTAAATTAGGAGTACAATTTTTTTTATTAACAATTCTATCTGCCACAACCACTCTGGAAAATCTTTAAAGGCTAGACCTAATCTGAATCATGAGATTTCTAACTGATAATAAAAAATCCCCATTACTGTTTGCCATCTTTTGTAATGCGATTTCATCAGTGCTTATTTACTAGAAGGGGTACAAGGGCAATGAAACCCTGAGTGACAAATCAAAATACAGCATACACAGTATACAACATGAAATCAACCACACAACTTTCTTTATTGGCAGCTGTAGAATTAATTATCAAAGGTGTGTAATTTGTTTGTTGATTGTTTGCTTTCCATTTTTTTGGCCTGTGGCTTTTGCATGTGTGTGTGTGTGTGTGATGGGGGAACATTTGAATTGGTAAAGAAGGAACAAGAATTCACAGGGGAATGTTAGCTAAGACAGAGTTCAGTGTTGTACTGAAACAGGAAAGATTCCCTTGTGTATGTGTGGACCATTTCTGACTCTCCTTTTTAAGTTAAATATGACTCAGTTAAAATTTTTTGCATTTTTTCTTTTTTTTTTTAATTGTTTTTTATAGAGAGAAATATTTTGTGAATTTATTAATTCAAGTGGTTTAAAATTGTATTTTTCAGTTAATAAAAGTATTTTCAAAAAAAAATAATAAAAGAAAAGAAATTAAAAGAATAGAAAGAGAAGGAAAAAATTAACCCAAACCCTGAACTATCTTGAGGGTAAGCTTTTAATATGGATATTCAAATGATAAATACACTATATATCTTTATAATTTATATCTTTATAATGTGTAATAAATATCATATGGAAAATGTGGTACTTTAAACTCACAAAGAACTAATTATCCAACTGTATAAGGAAACTGTTTGGATGTACTTTTACTGAAATAATTTTGATTAGGGTCAAAGTAATGCAGCAAGAAGCAGCGACATACAAAATATTTTCCTTTCCTTGTAAAAATTATTTTTGGTTAAACAGCTGGTTAAATTTGTGAAATGAATAATCCACACCTGTTAAACGAAAATGGTTCTTGAAACAAGTAATTACTCTGCAGCTCCAATCTGAGTCATGGGTGAATGCAAATGAAAGCTTATGCTGATGTGATTCTGGTATTGGCTTGCATGGTTTAATCTTTTTTTTAATGAAATTCTTTAAAAAACACCATTGTGGCAGGATATGTCTACCCCCTCTCTACCACAGATGGTTGGTGCATATGCAAGAGATAACTCGGGTGGGTCACAGGCCCAGAGTGGGGTATCTCTGGTGCCAAAAGGGCTCAGGCCCCCAGCTAAGAATCAACATCTTAGTCTGGAAAGCAAATGTGGGAAAAGATGAAAGAAATATCTTGACCAAAAGACACAGTTCTTATGCCTATAAAAGCCCACACAATTATCACAGAGGCAGAAGTCTCTTACACACTCCTTGGAAAGGTGTGAGAAGATTTCTCCCTGGAGCCTTGGACCAGCTCCAGGTCCCTTTCTCCAGGAATTGGGAGAAAGGAATATGATGTCTACCCTTTCAAGAACTGGTGGTAAGAAACATTGAATCCTAAGTTACAGGATTAAGTCTTAGCTATATGTAGCTATATGTCTTAGCTGTATGTAAATTTAATGGCATTTTTAACTCCATGTGTACAATACCTGTATTCCCTTTTTGTTTTATCCCTGTGCAGTAATAGTCTGTTTTAAGTCTTATGTCTGTTAGTTTTGTGACTATTAATAAATAATTCATTTTATAATAGACCGAATCAGCCATTATTAAAGAACTTGCGAATAAGAGTGGATCTTGGGGTGCTGGCCACCTCAATACAGCTACTGCCTGCTGCCAGAGGCCTGGGCAAATGCAAGAGCTGATTTAAACTTACATCATCCATTCATAACAACCATTAATTAGGATTGAATATAATTTTACTCTATAGAATACTTATTTATTTTATATAATGAAATAACATTTGTTTTTCAAATAGTACAATGTTATTTTATCTATCAAAACAAACTAAAAAGATAGTAGGATTATTCTCTAGGAATGCAATTACACTCTCTCATCTTCTAAAAGAAGTTGGTTTTATGCAAAATGCTTATTCAGAAGTGGCAAGCTACCTCTACTTCGATATACATATAGTTGTGACCAGAAGTTCTTTAGAAGCCTACTGACAAGTCAAGACAAAAAACTATGTGAGATCCTACCTTAAAAATTTAACAATACGCACAACCAAGTTCCAGCTCCGAAGAATATAGTTTGACTCAAATTTAATTGTAGAGATGTAGCTTTTGAATGTGACTAAATGGCTAAATACTACGTACGCAATTTATTCACTAAAAAAATAAAAGAATGTCATGCATTTCTTGTCAGCTTTGATGTTTTAAGTCAGAAGCCTGACATTTATTGTTTTTTTCCATTTCCTTCCTTCCTTCCAGTGTCAATAGTCTTCCTGAAGTCAAGGTAGACAACATCCATTGCTCTCCAGTCATCTACCCGGACAGCCATTCCATCACTGAAGTCTATCAGAGTAGTCAAGCATGATTTTTTCTTTGTGAATTCACGTGAACTACCTGATTACCTTCTTTTCCTCTGAAGGCATAGAGATCACATCCAGGATGAGTTGTTCCATCACCTTTCCAGGGATGGAGATGAAGCTGACTGGCCTGCTATTTCCTGGATTATACTTCTTGACCTTCGTTAAGAATGGAGTAACATTAGCTTTCTTCCAGTCCTCAGTCAGCTCTCCCATTCTCCACAACCTTTCAAAGATGACAGAGAGCAGCTTAGCAATAACATCTGCTGTTTCCCTCAGCACTCCTAAGTGTATCTCATAAAAGCCCATGGATCTGTCTAAATGAACTCTAATCTGATCCACTTTGACAAAGGAAAAGTCTTTCTTTCTCCAGACTTTCTCTCTTGCCTCTAGAGGCTGAGATTCCTAAGGGCTGGCCTTAGGAATGAAAGAATGAGTCAAAGAAGGCATTCAGTAACTCAGCTTTTGCTGTATTCATCAACAGGGTACCCACCTCATCTAGCAGGGGGACCACATTTTCCCTAGTCTTTCCTTAGCTACTGATGTACTTGAAGAATCCCTTCTTGTTGTTCTTGACATCCCTTGCAACATTACTGCCACAAACTGACCTTAGCCCTCCTCGTTGCATCCCTGCATACTCTGATAATGTTCCTATATTCCTCCCAAGTTGCCTGTACCAATCTTGAACTTGAAGGGACAATGCTTGAATATTGGGTAGAGCATCATGAGACCAAGCTTTCTTGGGCTCCTTCATACTCTACCAAGCAAATGTCTGAAGAGGCCAACATCTGCTCTCCTGAAAATTCAGTGTAAGAAGCTTGCTATGTGCTCTCTTTACCAATCTAAGGATCTTGAACTCCACCATTTCATGGTCACTGCTGCCAAGGCTGCTATTGAACTTCCCATTCCCCACCAGGCCTCCTTTTTGGTGTAAACAAGGTCCAGCATAATACCTCTCCTTGTTGGCTCCTGTATTTCTTGGAGAAGGAAGTTCCCATCAACGAACTCCAGGAACCTCATGGGGTTTTTTTATGCCCTGTTGTGTTGTCTCTCCAACAGATTTCAGGGTAGTTGAAATCATCCATGTGGATCAGACCTTGTGAATGTGAGGCTGCTCCAGTCTGTCCATAGAGGGCCTCATCAGCTCAACTCAAGAGGAACTTGTCAGGGAATAATTATCTACATTTTTAAAAAGTATGTTAGATTTTTGACATTGTGAGAGATGAAACAAAGTATAAGAACACAAGAACAAATTATTGCTGGTTAGAAGCTAAACATTGGAATTCTATAATTGGCTCCATCCAACTGGTTTCCTGGAGCCTCCTTTCTCTCTGGCTGTCATGCCTACTTCATAGTGCATGTTTTATGTTTGCTCTTGGTGCTCTGTTGGTTGACCAATTTGAAAGATAAATGAAGTATTAAAGAAGCAAGAGCAGCTGAGCCACTGGCTTCATCAGAGTGCTTGGGGACCATCTTCAGCTTTTGATAAGACTGCCACAGCTTGTGAGTGCATCTCATAACTGTTTCTTAGTTACCACTCACAATCAAATTCAGAATGCAGGGACTGTGGGAAAGCCAGATAATGACCTTGGCAAGTGTCTAGGAACAGAACTGAGAAATTATTTACAGCACTTGCCTTCAAGGGATAATTTGGCAATGGAACTACAAGGCAGGTTTCTATGGGCAATGCTGAAATTAGTAATAGACTTTTAAATATTAAAGCCCCCTAAAAATAACCGCAGATGGAATAAGGGAGAAAAACCTGTGGGACCTATTTTCCACCTCAGCTGGCAACATACAATTTTTGGTTTAATAACAAAAGACATCTTATTAAATTATATTAGGGTGAGTCTGTTGCTTAGTGCAGGTGTCAGGCTGGTAGTTTTGCTAATACCTACTGTAGCCACACATGCTGCTATGAAAAGCTAGCCAATATTTCAGTACAAATGACATGCATGTATTATCTCTCAGTGTTCTGAGAGCATCTAATTAAATTTAATGTTTGTAAAAAATGCCTTCAAAGACTTAATAATATTCATGTATATTTGTTATACATATCTATATGGATATTCAAAGATCACCACTTCAAATCCGTATTTAGGAATGAAAGGCCACGAATAATTAAATGTGATTTAATGTGATGACAGTTTGGGTCCTCAGACAGCAAGGACTGGTGTGTGTGCAACAAACATAATTTCAGACCATACTTCCTCAGTTTATAATAAATTGATTTTTCAAGTGCTAAAAAAATATGTTTTAATACTACAATGGGAAAAATTATTAATCACCAACATCACTATAATATTACTAAATTGAATGTCCAGGACAAAGATCTCCAATGTTCTATTTCATACCAGACTAAATACTCTCATTCATAGTTTGTCAATAAACTATATGAAAAAGCTTAATATTCAAATAAACCATGGTGACTCTGTTGTGTTTCAAATACGCTAGCTTTGTCAAAAAAAAGGGCACTAGCTACCTAGTGTTTTAGTACACTTATACTGAGTTTACAAATACCTTTGACATATCAGATGATAGAAAATTTGCATTGCAGACCACTGAATCTGAAACTGACAAATAAAGGTACCATAATCCACAAATAGTGTAAGAAAATATATTCTGCTCATATTCAAACTTTGTTATAGACTGTGAAGATGCTAGAAGATCATCAGTTTCCCACAAGAAAATGGTCATACAAACATGGCTGTAAGAATCATCCGCTTCTGTCAGAATTAATATCATCCCTTCTGACCTTGGTCTGAAAAGCTTTACAGTGTGTGGCTGGGGGACTTTGGCTCTAATGAGGCAAAAATTCTCTGAAACAAACTTACATACCTTTTTCATCAATCTTTATACTTTAACCTACCCTCTGTTCAGGAAAATATAGTAAAAATTATATTGAGTAAGATACATCTGAAAGAGTCAAAACTTGCTATTTCTGCCTACTGAAACCACCTTTAAGAGGATTTTCAAGTGAAAGCACTTGTATCTTAGATTTTCTTTTTTTCATCATCAGGAAGAACTGAATTTAACTGGGACAGTGTCGTGGTTTAACTCTAACCAGTAACCAAGTACCATTCAGCTGAGTCCCCCACCAGTAGGACTGGGAAGAGAGTGGGAAGGCCAAAATCTTGTAAACTTGTGGATTGAGTTAGAGACAGTTTAATAGGGAAAGCTAAAGTTGTGCATGCACGCAAAGCAAGGAATTAATTCACTCCTTCCCATGGGTTCAGGGAATGTGTTCAACAATCTCCAAGAGAGCAGGGACCCATCGCATGTAATGGTGACTTGGGAAGACAAACACCATCACTCCAAATACCCCCCACTTCCTCCTCCTTTTATATATTGAACATGATGTCATATGGTCTGGGATATCCCTTTGGTCACTTGGGGTCACCTCTCCTGGCTGTGTCTCCTCCCAACCTCCCATGCAACCCCAGCCTCCTTCCCTGTATAGCAGTAGGAAAAGCAGAAAAGGCCCTGGCTCTATGTAAGCTCTTCTCAACAAAACCAAAAACATCTCTATATTATAATCCCTTTATAGTCAGCACAAATTCAAAACTGAGCCCCATACCAGCCGCTAAAAAGAAAAATAACTCTACCTCAGCTCAAACCAGTATGGACAAGTCATTCAGCTAGCACTGCATTTCTGAACTGATCAAAGTATGTATTTATTATAAGAGCTCCCTTTTTTTCTCCCTGTTCATCTTCCTTATGGACCAGTTGTGAGCTGTAATTATTTTCTCATTAGCTGTAATTGCTTGAAGGATTTCTAATATGTATTAAGACAGACTGAGAGGATTTATTATCTTATCATGCTGGGTCACCTCCTATGTGCTGCCATTTATTCACATGGTACAATTATCTTTCTGCAATCCAGTACCTCATCATCCTTCCAGACTACAAAATACAAGCAGGCTTTGCAAAGAATAGTTATAAGTAATGGGTGCTGAAGAATATGAAAGAAGGAGTGGTTGTGCTATTGCTCAAGCTTACTTATTCCATTTCTTTTCATATGTCATTAGCACACTCATCTTGTCTCTTCCCTTTCACTACTGTTTCTATTCCTAGTGTTACTAGGTTTGACTCCAGTATTCTTCAAAGTAAGTGTCTGTAGTCTTTGCATAGCTTCTGACTAGGACCCAACAGGACACTCAGCTGATGTGGTAAACATCACAGTGCTGCAGTGCCAGTCTGTGGCCTCCAAACACATCATTGTTATGGTGAATCACCAAAAATCAGAACTGTGTTCCCTGCAAATCATAATACTGTCCTTAAAAAAGGCATTTCTTCAACAGCCAAATCTGTTCATTACTTCTTTCTTGATTTTCTAGTCTTTAGGTTAAATTTGTTCAAATATTGATCTTTTTTTCCAGCCCAAATTAGAAAGTTATAAACTACTTTAAACTAACAGGGTTGTATGGATTTCAGGACTATTTCACAATTAATGTTGGGTATTTGTAAGGACAAAACCATGATATTCTGCTCTAAGTAGTACATACAGATTCTCACCTAGACAAAAGCAAAACAAACTAAAACAAACAAACAAACATACAAAACAGTAGAAAACTTGGATTGTAGGGAACCTCGAGGCTGAATTTAATCATAAGGACTCTCTATCCTGCACAACCTTCATTCAACTTTGCCTTGTCAAAGTCTGTTAGTAATTTCATGCTTATGTGGTGGGATTATGAATATGGTCATTCATCTGTGAATATCAGGTATTCAGGTGAATTAAAAGCTCTTCCACAAACATTCATACAACAAAACAGCTGTACAAATGTCCATGATGAAATTCAGATTGAAAAGAGTACAAGGGTAGAGCTTAATTTCACAGCTCATTGAAGACTTTGAGAGCCTTTAAAGTGAATCCAATGGGTTTGTTCAAAGAATGAAGTATTATACAAGAGTACTCAAATATGTCCCAAAGGCTGTAGAACTTTACTCACGTTAGAATGATAAGTAGATAGACATGACTTAGATTTGTAGAACGTCTAAGTGAGGTTATGGACATGAGCAGGTTACCCTGAAATAACTAATTTTGATGTATTAGCTATTCCACAGTAATAGCCTTTTTGAAAATACTCTTCCTGCAGTAAACAAAACACTGTATGACGTGGTATATGCCCTGAGAGAAATGAGGTTAAACTTGTTCTAGAATAGACAGAAGACAAATACACTACTGAGAAGTATCTAATTCAGTTGTCCCAAAAAATATCTTCTTGGATCATGAGGTCTTATTTTGAGGTTTTTGTGTTCTAGTACTTTATAGTTCAGCAATGTCAAATAATTAGATCAAATTTACCATTACTGAGATTGAGGATGAAGAAAGCACCTGAAACAATTATGAAACTGATATTCAAGCTTTTCTAAAACATTGAAGGATTTTAAAATCAACCTGGCATTTGGCTAACAAAGCAGAAGACAGAAATGGAACTAAGGCAACATACACATTCATTTAACTCTAAGTGGATGCAGTCTTATAAATCAAGAGGAGCAGGGTTCACCAGTCCAATGTGTTATTATCACCTTAGCATATTTGTCCAAAGTTCAGTCATGACTGCTGCAGGAGCAATTTTTTTTTTTTTCAGAAAGCAGTAATTGGAAAATTGTTCTATATTTTATCAGCCTGTATTGTAGAACTTTTAAAAGTATGTTATTAGCACAGTTTTCAGTGTTAATTTCCATTTATATTACATTTTTTCTGCTTCTGTTCCAGAAATCTACTGAATAGGTACCTATGGGCCATCACTCTGTTTTAAATATGGATAAGAATATACATAAGAGTATCTGAATAAAAAGAGGAAAAAATTTGATTGAAAGTCAAATTTACCATCCATTTTGAAATTACTGCTTTGTGTTACAGATTTCTGGAATAAGAATATGTCTGATAAATTATTCCCTTGTATAGGTTTCAGTACCATTTCTTAATCTTTTTTCAGATTCAGACTCCAGATAAGGGATTTTGTACCACTAAAAAAATAAACTTGCATAGAAAATATATGTATACACACTTAAATGTATATGTACACTATACATGCTGAAGAGGTATGATATTTGAATTTATTTTTCTATACACCATTTATCAAGAATATTATCTTGTAATCGTATGACATATGACAGTGGTTGCAAACATTTTCTTTTAACAATAAAAATTAATTTTGAATTTAATTATGTGTTAATAGTGGTGGATGCTACTCACATGATGTTTACAAGATAGATGCCTCTAACAATCCTGCTTTCTTGCACTAATAGCTTACTGTTGTGTTAAGGCTACCGGAATTTAGCATAAAAAAATCCCCTTCATCTGCATCCCAAGGGATATGTAAGTTAATATGTTAGTGGGGCTTAATGAGGGTCTTGGTCAGAATTTTTAGTTGACGAAGGAGGTAGAATAAACACTTAGGTCCTCCTTCACATCCTGAGGTGGCAGTAAAGGCTCTCTGACCTTCATGAGCAGGTCTTTGTGCACATTCTTCTCTCCTTAATGAAGCAGTTTCATAATAAAGCTTGCTTTTCAGGGTGAAGGGAGTGGGGCTGCTGGCTGATACAGAGGTGGAGCATTCTTCTGGGTCTCACTGGAACAGCATCAAGTGGGGAGACATCCTCTTCTCTCCAGACATCACTCAGTTGTTAGGCCCTACTTGAGCCAGGTGCAAGATAAGCAAGGGGCCCAGCCCCTGTTTTTCTCAACCACCCTCACCAATTCTTTAGCTTTTTAAAGCAACACTGAACAATTCTGACCACTTACCCCACTATTGCAAACAGATGTTTGCAAAGTCACTTGTAACTTGCAAATAGAATGCTACTTGTAAGTAAATTCCTTCAGGGCCTGTTTTTCTCTGTGAGCCAGTGAAATAATTGATGAAAATGTGACCTATTACATTATGATCTGTGATTTAGCTGAAGAAAATAAATTGATTAATTTCTTTGGTGCACCAACAGACCACGGGTTTATAATCAGGTGACACATTTGGTACCATTTTCTTGAACAGGGTTTTCCGTTTAAGTGTAGCTGTATGTCAGCAAAAAGATACTTTTGATTCATTATATTTTTAAGTGTAGTTTTATCAAACCTAAGGAACTATCAAAAGAATCTTGAGGTTAAAGAAATGAGTGTTAGAGAAGACTGTAAGATAACCTGGCAACCAATTTGATCTCATTCCTATCAGTGTAGTTGCAATATTCCACTAAAACCCAATTTCTCTGTAATAATAATATAATGGGATAAGGACAGTCCTTTTAGAAATGCAGAAAGAAAACAATGAAAGATAAAAAAGAAAAGGGAAATACCACTGCCCCACTCCCAACAGTTCCCAAATGCCATTCTGTTGGTGACAAATCATTTGCAAAAAAATAAAGATTAACTTTCCTTGACAGTTATATCTTGGTATTTAGAAAACAGCTTCAAATAACAGGAATTTTAGTGCATAAGGGAAAAATTGTTGGCATATTGAGATATGTGAATACTGTCGATCCAGTTTACAGTTGCATCACATTTAAAATTCGACTATACTATATCCAAGTAATTATTTTACTCAAGCTTACTTTGGGTATAAACATATATATGTTGCATAGTAACAGTAGTAAATCTGCATTTTATCCATATGGTACACATTCAGAAAAAAAGAAAAGGGAAAAGAAAAGAAAAAGAAGAAAAAGAAAAAGAAGAAAAAGAAAAAGAAAAAGAAAAAGAAAAAGAAAAAGAAAAAGAAAAAGAAAAAGAGAAAAAGAAAGAGGAAACATTCTGTTGAGCAACCAATAGATAAGAATAAAAAATAAAAGAAAATATTTTTTAAAGATCCTGCTTGGGTAGCTGTGTAATACAAGATGGATGGAAAGTTACAAACAGGTATCTGGTTACTAAGAAGAATCTGAATTTCTTTTTATGCTTGTACAGAACAGGCCAAGAAAATTCAAAGTACCTACTAAATAAAATAAGTATTCTTTTTCTTACAGATTTGATCAAAGCAACATTGTATGTGAGTTTATAAATGGTTAAAAATATAGGCATTTATCTCCTATATATTCATGAAAGACATATTTCTCAGAGATTTATGATACTTGCATATTATTTAGTGAGTTTTGTTTTAGGAGCTATGAAACATTCACAGCCACCATGGTAAGGATCTAAAACGTAATTGTATCTTCTGAGAAATTAATCACTGACTAAATATGTTTTAACAAAGGTTTAAGAAAGTTTCCTACTCTGGATGTTCATATTGTAGATGGTTCTACTTCTTTTGGTTTAATTCAAGAACAAGTGGTGGTGGTGCTGTTGGTCTTTCAATATCAAAATAAAAATAACTATTAATTGCTGCAGATTTGATTTTAAAAAATCAAATATTGAAGTGATAGGAAGTAACGTTTAATTGTAGTACATTGATAACATTTAAAATATTTTCATTGTTATTCTTAAAATTTAAGATACCATTACAGAAGGAACAGAAGCCAAATTGATAAAAAAACAAAATTACAGGTACACTGAACTTGAATAAACTTTGAAGAGACTTCAATGCATTAAATAGAAACGCTTCAGAGAAGGCTTACAGCAGTTTTCCTTTGTGCATTTTCAGTGATTTAGGCAGAACAGGGCTGAGGAGAATTTGAGAACAGGGCGAAGAAATAGACATGTAGAATTGAGGCCCATAACAACTGCAACATTTCCTTTTATCTGGGCTTGGAGAAGGAGGGAGAGTTTCAGGGAGATCATGCATTTGGGTTTTGTAGGGGTTTCGTTTGATTTGGGTTTTTCTGCTTCAGGCTCAGTTTTCTCATGTTCCAAATGCTTTCCAGAATATAACAGGTGTGTGTTCCACTTATGGAGGGTATTATTACTGATAGAACTGGAACTTTCAATGATTAGCTACACTGTAGAAAACAATATAAGCTGCAGTAATCAGAATTCTCTGTTTTGCAATATTATCTTATAGTAGTGCATGATTTAAACTATAAATATCCCTGTTCATGGGCTAAGCCGCTACTACACAGTTATAGCACTTTCCCAACATACCAAGATCACAATATTTTAGTGTGTGCCGTGACAGGTAAAGTAAAAGCATAGATAGAAAACCTTTACAACCTTCTGATTAAGTGAGTATTTGTCATGGTTTTAAGCCCAGCTGGAGAGAAAACACCATGTAGCTGCTCTCTCAACCCTCTCTCTCTTACCCTTCCCATCCCCAATGGAATAGGGAGAAGTAAAGCAAAACTTGTATGTTGAGATAAGAACAGTTTAATAATTGAAATGAAAGTAAAATACAATAATAATGGTAAATAATAACAATAATGATAATAAAAAGGGAAAAAACAAGTGATGCACAGTACAATTGCTACCATTCACTGAATGATGACAGATGGCCCTTCCTGAACTTAGATCAGCCTCCCTTCTGGGCAACTGCTCCAGTTTATATACTGGGCATGATATTCTATGGTGTGGAATATCCTCTTGGTCAGTTCATGTCATTTGTCTCAGCCATTCTCCCTCCCAGTTTGGTTTTTTGCTACCTACTCGCTGGCAGAGCTTGAGAGATCCTTGACTTATGACAAATTTGACTTTGCAAAAAACCATAATATCAGTGTGTTATCAACATCATTTACAGTACAAATCCAAAACACAGCATTTTAACAGCTACTGAGAAGAAATTAACTCTACCTAGCTGAAACTAGGGCAGTATTTCATGCTTTCTGCAGTCATAAAACCCGAACTTTTGTTTAGGGCTGTTTAGTTCTGTACTTGGTTATGTGTTTATATTTCTTTTTTTTTTTTTTTTTTCATTACCAGCAGATGGTATTCAGAATACTATTTCTACAAAAGAGATATTGCAAAAATTGACAGTTACTCAAAATTAATTACTAAACATGGTCAATGTTAAGGTTTCACTTTTCATGTTAAAAAAAAATAATAAAATAATTTAGTATAAAATACTGTGAAATATCTATTAAATATGTAGTAATTTCTGTTGCCTTAACCTTGCACGTCATGAGTTCATCTTGAACTTTGGATGAATTAAAATGAGCAAAAATTCTCCCAGCAAGATTCAGTTCAAACTGGGATATGATCAGCTACATGAGAAATGTAGATTTATAGAAACGTGATTTATTTTCATTGAAGACTTAGTATCCTCAATTCAAATTAATTGAGTTTATAATGCATGCACAGATCTGTGGTGCCTTGACTGGCTTGAGGCCAGGTGCCCACCAAAGCTGCTTGGTTACTCCCCTCCTCTGCTGGACAGGCGAGAGAAAATATAGTGAAAAGCTCCTCATTTGAGATAAGGACAGGGAGAGACAGCAGTTACTTTCACAGACAAAGCAGACTCAGCTTGGGGAAAATTAATTTAATTTATTACCAATCAAATCAGAGTAGTATAATGAGAAATAAATGAAAAATCTTAGAGCGCCTTTCCTTCCCCCCACCATTTTTCCCTGGCTTAGCTTTACTCCTGCATTCTCTAACTACTTCCCATCAGTGGCACAGGAGGACAGGGAATGTGGGCTGAGGTCAGTTCATCACATGCTGTCTCTGCCACTCCTTCCTTTTTGGGGGAAGGACACCTCACAGTCTTCCCTGCTCCAGCATGGGGTTCCTATGCAGTCATCAAAGAACTGCTCCAGTGTGGGTCCCCTGTAGGGTCACAAGTCCTACCAGAAAACCTGCTCCAGTGTGAACTCCTCTTTTCATAGGGCCTTGCATCTTGCCAGAAGCCTGCTTCAGCTCCCATGGCATAACAGCCCCCTTCAGACATCCACCTGCTCTGGCATGGGGTCCTCCAGGGGCTGCCGGTGGATCTCTGCTCGACCATGGAACTCCTTGGGCTGCAGGGGCACAGCTGCCTCACCATGATCTACACCACAGACTGCAGATCTGCTCCAGAGCCTGGAGCACCTCCTGCCCCTCCTTCTGCACCGACCTTGGTGTGTCTGCAGGGCTGTTGCTGTCACATACTCTCACTTTTTGCCTGCCATTGCTGTCACACAACAACTTTTAACCCATCTTAAATCTGTTATCCCAGGTGTACTCCCACTGTTGCTGATGGTCTCAGAGTTGGCTGGAAGCAGCTTCATGTTGGAGCCAGCTGCCTTTGGATCTGTTGGACATGGGAGAAGCTTCTAGAAGTTGGCACAAAAATCACCCATGTAGCACCACCACTACCAAAACCAATGCAGACTCAATATATTATGTCAGAATGCCCTCAAACTATATTTTAAAATATTCACATACATGTTTTCAAAAAAAATAGAATCACAAGGTCTTGCTGTTACACACGTCTTGCTTTGTGAATATTTAAACAAGGTAATATTTGTACAGTCAGACTCATCATAGACTACATGTTTGTATCACTATTTTAGAACACAAAGTTTTCAATGCACAATTTTAAAAACAGTCAAAACTTCAGAACTTCAGTTCAATTTTTAAGCAAATAATACAGTATTTGGTCAAAAGCATAAATGCCACATAAAATAATTATGTAATTATTTAAAACCTGGAAGGGTTTGGAGATATCTATTATTTTTAAATATAATCATATACAAAGGTTAATATAAGCATAATATATAATATATATTTCTTCATAATAGAAAAAAGCTAAATGATTTTGCCTAAATTGCAAAAATAATGCCAAAATGCAAAAATAATGCTATTTCTAAAATTGTCGTTCATATGAGAAAAATAAACAAGAAAACTTTAAATAGGTAAATTGAAATTCCATGCTAATTAAAGTCTCTTTCTATGAAAAAATAACTAAAAATAAAACACCAATTATTCTTAATTTAACAAATCATATAAATTAGCATTCCTCAAAAAATCAGTGGATATCATAAAAATGCAGTAGACACAATATTAACTTTTATGCTACACATTTGCTTGAAATTCAAGCCTTGAAAGAAAATAGTATCTTTTTCTTGCCTGGATTTCACACCATTACAGTAATTCTACTCACTCATACTTGTCATTACTTACAGTATCTGGCAACTTTCAGTATTGAAATACATATGTGTTCCAAGAGAACTTGGCAATTTTCCTTTATTTTACCTCTTCATCAAACATGTTTGCCTCCTTTACCCCAAAACATTTCATATGTAGTGCACATATCTATCAGACTTTCAAAAGTGTCACATAAACTGTCATCCTCATGCCCCAAATCTGCTTGTTAGTTCTCATCCAGAATTTCTGAAACTTAACCCAAACAAGACAGCCCCCAGTTCCTTTGCCATGCACACCACATAGACTGAGGCAAAGATCTAAAAGTTTGATGATAGTTTCTTCTTCCCTCTCCCCTACATCCACCTTACGGGATTTAGTGCCTCATATAGGAACATGACAATGAGATTAAGGAAAAAGAATATCTAATATTTCAGAACAGCATCAAGGTGAAGAGTTCTAGTCCTTCATGTTATAATGTTGTCAGGCCAGCAAGATAAACAGTTACAGTTCTGCTTCTGTGGCAACAAGATCTTTAATATGGCAAATTTTTGCTGAAAAAATAACAAACTTTGAAAGGAAAACTAATAATTCCTTTAAAAATAATTTGCACAACTAACCAAGTGCCATCTTTGGTTACTGAAACAGCATTTCCTTCCTGTGTAGTTTCCTAAAGCAAAAAGTACCTTAACCATGAATTTGTTTATTTCCCAAGTATTCTTTTTCCATGAAATGAGATTGCAGGTTCTCATATACTAATATTATCAATATTTGATTTAGAAAACTTGTGATAATATTTTTTTGGGTAAAGTTTGTTTTATTACTCAGTCTGTCACTGTCACAACACCATCACACAAAGTACCTTCTTTTTTTCCATTTTGCATTCATACCTTTCAAACTCAATAATCTACTTAGCAATTTAAATACTCCTCTCTTTTGCCTAGGTTAACATCTACAACATCGTTTTATATAACTACTGTTTTTTATCTCAGGAATATAGCTGTTCTGCTGTTTTTCTATTATATCATTAGTTAAATAGTGAAGATTATTTCAGTTTTTCACATCTATTTGTTCAATTTTTCACCTTCTCTATAGTTATCAAATACTGTTTTTAGAAATTAGGCTTATATGATTATGAAACTCATGTTTACAGATGAAATCTGACCCCTCTGACAAGATTTCCTTCTTTTACTCTAGTCAAATTTGTTTCCTCTCAGGCTTTCCATTTCATTGGTATGATTCAGATGTTTTGCTACAAAACTAACATTTTTCTAAAGTGTAGTGGCATTAGAAACAGATGACAAGAATCAGCTGACTTACCCTCTTTTCCATCTGAAGATTAGACAACTAGGTATGAGCTGAGTGTTGCATCTTTCTGCCCATCATCTGATAGGATTTTTTGTCAACAACCAATGTTTAGGCATCCCACTTAGGATCAAAAATAGGAGAGAACATAGGGATTTGGTGACTGAATGTTATGCTAACGAGTCAGTTGTTAAACAGTAAAATTTTGGTTATCCTATGGTGTCACCACAGTGAAGAAAGAGATGAGAAGTTCTAGAAGGCTCCCCAATTCTGTTTTCTCTGAGTCTAACTTTTGTTGCTACTTTAAGGACAGCACTGTTGGCTCAGTGGGTCTAAAGCTCACGATTTGAGGTGTCTCTATTTGTTTGTATTCAAGTTTTTTTGCATGGAAAAAAACATATCTAGGGAGGTCTCTAATAAATTATTATTTCTTCCATTTATGAGTGAACTACCACTTATTTTTAGATATTTTGTGGATTTTCCTCTTCCTTGTTATGATAATCCTACCAGTGTAAGCCCAAATACAGGAAACTTTCAAAAAACTTCATTTTAAAATTTTATACCTCTTAATTTAAACAAGATAGTTAATTCTAAAATTTTTTTTATAAAAGATTACCTGTAGTATCCTCATGGTGAACCTGGAGTCAAATCATTAGTAGCTTTGTGCTTTGCTCTTTGAATGGGAAGCCATCTATAATCTGTCAAGACTTTGGATGTCATAGTGCAATTACCTGCGCTTCTAAAATTAAATTTGTCTAGTATTTTCTTTGTTGAATAATGAAGTATTCTAACTGAATGGAACTGGGTTGGTTATTCAGCTCTTTCTATTTGCATCTCTATAAAATATATTACCACTCACTCCTTAGTGTTTTGGCAGATAAGTAAAGCATTATGTACTTCTTGGAAATCTATCAGCACTTGCATTCTGTAACATATTATGTCTCCCTTTGGGTTAAACTGACAAGGTTTTTTGATATTATATAGAGAGGTACAAAATGAAAAGGTCAAAAAATATGACTTATCTATATACCTGTTATAATGAATTCTGATCAATTAAGTCAAGTTACATTCCTATTATGTAACCAGTGAGATCTGAAGTGATGCAACTAAAATTACTCTGTTCGTTCTGCCCTGTATTTTTTTCCCTTAAATTGTGCTAATAATTCTATAATTCATACCATTCCTCAGGCAGTTACCTTAGTTTTATAGTTTAGTTCCAAAATTTCAATGTTCACAAGGTAGTTTTCTAATAAGACTTAAAAAAATGGTGCAGCAATGGAGCAGCTATCTTCACAATTAGATCCAAATTGCAAGTAACATAGCAGGGTGTCGCGGGTTCGGTTTGTAACCGGGCAGAAACACCAATTTAGTGTAGTGGTTTGGTCCAAAATACTCATTACTGTTTATCTGCTGTGAGATAAGAGTTAGGAGAAATGCAAAACAGGCACCAAACTTGAAAGAATATAAACAAGTTTATTAACAGACCTAAAAGAAGAAGGAAAAAAAATTATACCACCTTCAGAACTCTCCTCCTCCCCCCACCTTCCTCCCTTCTCCCACTGACAATGTGAAAAGACAACCCTTAAGATGTTCAGTCTGTTTACCACTTCCATAATAACCTTGTTCAGTCCATTTAGAAAGAGAAGTCTCTTCTTGCTCATGCTATGAAAACATTATCACAACGAGACAGCCGCCCACTTCCAAATATCGTTCAGTCCATTTAGGAAGAGGAGTCTCTCTGCCTGCGTGTGAGTCCTTTCCCCCGACTTGCAGCTTTTCCCGCAACTGCCTTCGAGGGTCCACTCTTGAAGTTTTTTGGGGTACAATTTTAAGGTTGAGCCGTTCAGAAACAAAAACAGAGGCCCTTCTCCTTCCCTGGGAGCAAAGGGTCTTCATCATCTTCATCTTTAGGACTATCTCTGGGAGCATCTCTACGGACTGAGGTTTTCTCCTTTCCCGTTCGGAGCAAAAGTCCTCATCTGGTTCATCTCTAGGGACTGAGGTTTTCTCCTTTCCCGTTTGGAGCAAAAGTCCTCATCTGGTTCATCTCTCCCTGTCCAAACTTCTCATGAAATTACAGCTGCGTCAGCATCTGCCTATCTCAGCGCAGGTGCTTTTGCTCACGAGTTGAACACTCCACCCCCCATATCTTCATGAAATTACAACAGGATACTCTGATATATCATAGCTTCACAACAGAATTTCAGCTTTAAGCATCTCCTCTCTCTCTTCCCTCAGGTTTTCAGCTCTTCACAGCAGTAAAAGGGTTAATCTCACCTCGGCCTTGCAGCTTTGCAGCTGGAATGTTGAATTTTTCTTATCGAAGTGGAGAGGGGGGAGAGCCGAGCCGCTCCGGCTGCCCACGGCAAGGCAGTGGGGGGGGGGTTCCACGGCTGGAACAGGTCCATGGCTTCAGGATGGCCGTGGCCCGGCCCGGCCTGGCCCAAGCAGGGCCTGGCCGGGCCCACTGGGCCCTGCTCGGGCCCTCCAGCCACCTGTCCCAGCGCCGGAAACGAGAGAGAACTTGGAGGGGGAGTTTGCCTATTCTTAAATGTGGATCACAGAGGTGATCACAACTTTAAATGGCTAAGAGAATTGTCCATATTCAAACTGGCCAGCTGATAGGTTCTATCAGTTCCCAGAGGAAACTGTAAGCACCCCTTAGCAAGGACGTCCCTTCCGGGACTATGCTTGCTAACCTATGACACAGGGTCATTAAAAAGTGTTCAATCTTATGGAATATAATAAGTAGGGCATCACAGTTTTCCAGAGGAGCAACCCAAAACTTCATCATTGCATCAATGCAATGTTTATATTAGCTAAGGAGAGCTTCTTCCTCAGAAAATCAGTGTAACAGATGAAACTGTGATGAAAATATATATTTCAAAGGGACACAGTAATTTTTCTGACTGATTTTTTGAGATATAGAAGTAATCTTTCTTGAACAAAAGTGGAACCCTGTGTAATACATTATATCATATATATACATTGTATAATATGCATTATCAGCAATGTCACATATATAATATATAATAGTATGCATTTTTCAGAGAAGTGTCAGGGGGAGATGTATACTGGTTTCTCTGGCACTGTTAAAATATACACACATGCACACATACTTTAATACACAATTTTTTTTTCTGAACATTTTTTATTTAGAATGCTGTTTTCTCCTTTTGTAAAGGCAATGTTTTAACACCTTTTTACAATGCTCTGAAGATGACAGGAACTTTGACAAAATTAGCAACCTATGGCAAATAGGTGCCATTTGGCTTCTTGGACAGTCAAAAAGTAACTGAAGAGTCTTCTAGTTTGCAGTGACCCACCTACAGTAAGTCCAAGAGCTTATTCTGCACACTACTGTGGCCCTTGTACTTGTCCTGGACAGAGCTGTAACACCTGCTGCCCACCCCTGATGTCCACTGCAACTCTGCTCACAGAATGAGAGCAGATGGTGAGTGTGTGCAGAGCATATTCTCGATAGCTCAGGGCCACTGAACAGGAGCTGTGCTTGTGTACTGGTGGTTCATCTGGGCTTTCTGAGCAGCAGGCAGACAGCTGGAGTTCCTATCCCAACAGAGGTAGGCAGAACCCCAAAATCCCAGATAAACGATCCCATTCCCATATCATCTGTGAAGGCAAAAAATCAAACTGAATCTGAAACATAGAAAACAGTGGTAAGAAGAAGATTAAAGTATTTTTAGTTCCCTGGTAAATCCATGTATTTAAAATAATGTCATTGATTTGTCTAGTGCCTATTTTGAAATATTAAAGACTAAATTTCACTACATGGGAAACTAAAAATGTATTAACTCCTGTACAGCTTCAGTGGACCATGAAAGAGAACAAAGAAAATAAAAAAATTAATAATGCTATGTGTAAAAATGGGGCTTTGGGAATGCTGTGGAATGGGTGAGAGAAAGTGGAGTTGGAGAAGTGTCTTGGGGTGACTTGAAGTTGTATTCCCTATCGCTGCATTATGCCCAGAAATCAGTATATATACGTTTCTATGCTTTTAAACTGAGCCTGAGCAGAGAGAGAAAAAACCCCTCAAGGACACAGGCAGAGATAACACACTCTTGCTCTCTGCATTTTTTTTTGGCTTCTGCGTTCTGCTGCTGGGGGAGAGGAGTGGAGAACCACCCTACTTGCTTGTTCACCCAGCTTTCAGGTTTTTTACCCTCCAGAGAGTTGAACTTTGTTTTTCCTGGAATTTCGGATTTTTCCCTTTCTTTGCTGGATTGTTTTCAACATCAGAACACATGTCGGGACTGTTCTCCACCAAGGGCCCTGGCCCCTGGCGGAGGGGGCCCACCCCGTCCCAGCTAGAAGGAGAAGGACCAAAGGGAGGACTCTAACATTTTCCCATTTTTTTTTCTCCACAGCGAGAGATTGTATTATTTAGCATTATTATCCTTTTCCTCTGTGTTCGTTAAATAAATATTTTTTATCTCTTTCACTTTCCTTCAAGGAAAAAAATTCTTTTTCCCCAACCTGGTGGGGGAGGGGCGGTTTGTAACCTGCCCTCTCTCAGAGGATATATTTCTAAGTTTGGCCAAACTGGCACAAGAAGGCAGTGAAACTCAGTTGTCACAGAGCATAACTGGTATTTTTGTACCTCTGTGGAAGATAAATTAGGGTTTTGTGAAAAGAAATGAGGCTTTGAAAACACAAAGTTAGGCAAACATTTTCTGGGATAAAATTAGCAGGTTACTTGGCTGTGTTTATGCACCCTTTTAAATGGCATTCCTGTGGATATTATATAGAATGAGCTGTCTGCAAATGATGTTTTCTCACAGGCAAATGTTAATGAAACTGAATTTTAAGCCATTGCAACATTTAAGAAATCTGGACCCATGAAAAGTCCTTTATGCAGCTATAAAGCAGAAGCAACTAACTATGCATTCAAGCAAAACCAAAAAATCACAGTTTTACTTCAGATTATCCAACACTCACAGAGCCTATGATATAATCAAAAGACAAAGTATTATTGCTGCAGTTTGCTTGGAGCATAAATGTCAATATGGAATGTATGTACTAAACATTGAGAGCTACCCATGCACAAAGTGTCGACACAGAAGATAAAGTCTTTGAGTAAACTGCTACCTAGTGTTTGTTTAGATCAAAATGCAGCACAGATCTGACAACCATTTCCTTCTTGCCAGGAAGAAATGTAGCAACAATTGCAGGTTTAAATGCAGTAGCAAAGGCTTTATGTTCTAAAAGAAAGAAAAAAAAAAAAAAAACGAAAAACCAAAGCAACAGAGTGTATCAGGTTCTTAAGGA
Source organism: Corvus kubaryi (assembly GCF_017639235.1). Taxonomy (NCBI): domain Eukaryota; kingdom Metazoa; phylum Chordata; class Aves; order Passeriformes; family Corvidae; genus Corvus; species Corvus kubaryi. Next base: position 19,329,292 of record NW_024580667.1, on the reverse strand, counting down.
AAAAAAAAAAAAGAGTGTATCTCCTTTGGAAAAATGGGCAAAATGGGCATGAAACTCAGGAAATGTTTAAGGATATTGTTAGGTCACGTAGAAAGGAAATTAGAAAGGCGAACGCGCAGTTGAAACTTAATCTGGCCACTTCTATAAAGTATAATAAAAAAGATTTCTATAAATGCATTAATAATAAAATGAGGCCAAGGAAAACCTCCATTCTTTATTGGAAAGGGTGAGGAAAATAGTCACCAAAGATAAGGAAAAGGGTGAGGTACTTGACATGTTGTCTCAGTCTTCAACAGTAAGAAAGGTTACCTCAGGACGGTGGCCTCCTGAGCTGGTAGACAGGGATGTGGGGCAGAACAAACCCCTGTAGTCCGTGAGGAGGTTGGCAGTGACCTGCTGAGCCACTTAGATGCTCATAAGTCTATGGGACCGGAGGGGATTCAGGCTACAGTGATGAAGGAGCTGGCTACCTCAGTTCTGGGAGCATGTATATAAATACAGTACAAGACAGAAGGAAACATCTTTGGTTAATAATTAATTGATCACTCTTGATTCTTGCCCTCCCTCTGTCTTAATTTTCAAAATCTTGTTTTAAGATTTAGATTCCTTCCATCTTTTTCATAGACAACTCATCACTTTTTTAGTTCCACTAACAGAAGTCTTCCTGGTGCCACACTGTAAAGGGAATTACTGAAATTATCAAGGTATTTCAAAGCCCAAACTTGATATTACAGCAGGGTATTGAAACATTGGACTGTCACACAATGATTGAAAGCTGCTTACTCCTGAAAAGCATTGTATTATGTTTCATTTCTACAAAATTTGGAGAAAACATTAAATTCTTTAGTGTTGTATAAAGCGTCGTAACTTGAGGATTAATAAGAACCTGGTAGGTATAAAAATGCTATCTTTTAACATATTTCAGCCTGAAACACTAAGGGTGTTTAAAAGTATTTCTGTAGATTGAAGAGAATCAAATAGGTTTAAGCAAACAGTTTGTTAACTAACATTTTTGAAAAAAATATATATTAAAATATATATTAAAAATATTAAAATATATATTAAAATATGAATAACATAATCAGAAAGATATTTTATATATACATACACAACTTGAGAGATATATATACACATATATAAAAGCATTTATGTTTTTTTTCTTTTTTACTATTGCTATGCAATATCAATTTCAAAGTCTCCTGAGAAATTCAGAAATGCTAAAGTAAAAATGTTAAGTAAGAACATAGCCAAAAATGTATTAAGACTGTACTGCGACATACTTGGAAAAAAACATCAGTCCATGTCTTGCAACATCTTAAAAGGCAAATAATTTCAATAATTCACATATAAACAAGCTAGCTACACAAAATATGCTCCAGAAACGTAAAGGTCAACAGAGAAAAGATATGTGAACAGAATGGATGTGTCACAAAATAAAAAAAAAACAAAAAACCCGATAGAACACTGCGTCTTTTGTAGAAGTTAACTTCATAAAGATCTCTCATTTTGTCAATGTAGAGTAGCCATGAAATTGACTGTACGTTAATGACATTGATGGAGTGGCTTCAGGCTTTGCTAAGGCTGTAGCTAACCTTGCTGATCTGTGCAATTTCCCCTTTTCTTCAGAATGAAGTTGCCAGATTATCTCATAGGTGGGCAGAGGTGGTCACGCATAAATTTTGTGCTGCCCTGCTATCTGTAGAAGTACTGCTGTATTATCGTTAAAGGGACGTTTATGACTACTGCTTCTGCCTCATCTCGTACTCTTAAAACCTGGTCATAGTTTTTTGTGGAAGGCACACCTACAAGAGTAATCATACGTGTACTAGCCCTACAACAGACATCCTCTTTTTCATCACAATGCCCCATTTGGACTGTTTGGTGAAAGCATGCATCTCAATAACCCTTTTTTTTCCCATTTTCCTATAATTGAAGCTTTATTTTCATTGTTTCAATCTCAGTAAATGACATGAAGTTTCCAGACTGGTAAAATTACCTAACTAGATCTTTAGTAAATTAATATATATAAATAAAAATATTACTTGATTAAAATAAACCTTCCATTATACAGACAAGAACCTGGTGTGTAGGAAAACAACTTTATTGTCTGACTGAGCAGAAGCTAGTCAGGGAATAGTACTAGTATTATGAATTTGAGTTATTAAATAAGGGTCAAAATTACAAACAGATAATCCAACATGGAAGCTCTTAGAAACACTTTCAAATTGTATACTAAATGAAGGCATTTTAATGAGAGACTTCAATATTAAATGAGGTCTCCACAGGAATCACAAGTGTGTCTTTTATTATCAGTGCTATAAAAAATACTAATCAAATTCTTGATGATGAGACACTTAAAGTTCTACCTACTTTTAAGAAATTAATTCTAAACATTTAATTTTAACTGAAGTGGAAACAGGTGCTTTCATTTAGGACTAGGTATTAAAAAAAATTATTACATTCTTCTGTAAGGATTCAAGTTGTTTTATTGGATGATATGTTCTTTATTCCAGCAACTTTTAAAATATAGCTAATTAGGGACCACAAGAAAGGCATAATTTAAAGGAATGCTTCTTTTGAACTAGAAATTATAGTCATGAGATGTTTCTGTCTGTATAGATCTACTGTGGTTTTTTCTCTCATTTTTTTTTTCCCTCTCAAAAGATGAAAACTATAGTTTCGGCTTGTGCAATTGAGAGAATATAGGGGAAAATAGCACAGGTTTGAAAAAAGTTTCTCTACTATTATTTCACTATTGTTGTCATCTGAACACTACACTTGTTAATGTAAAATGGGCACAAATGTATGGGATCCAAAAATTCTTTTACTAAGAAACCTTAAAAGTTTTCAGCCTAAAGAATTTGAAACAGCTGGGCCTGGTAGTTGAAACATTGACATAAAATGTCTGAATGGAAAAATGCTTATTCTGGTAAATAAGTGTGTGTATATAAAATGGATTTTATAGCTAAAACTTTATTCTTACTTTATTAGTGTGTCAATAAATGTGAGCAATTCAATTTTTACCACAGCATTTTCTTCTTTTCAGTTAGAAAATAGTGAGATAGTAGCAAGCCTCAAAACTTTCATTAATTTTAATTTTTTTGATGTTCATTCTCATCAGCCTCAGTAGACATTGACCCAGACTTGTGTAAACTTTTATTATGGTAATTGTATTTACACTGAAAAGAGTTTCATTCTGTGTGTTATCCCCTTGATATGAATTGGACTACAAAGGAATGGCTGTTTACTCAAAGTATAAAGCCTAAGGATCTACGCCATAATTGATGTTATTTTCTTAGAATACTGTCAATGAATAGATTTCATCTACGTGAAATCCCTGTCCATATTATCAGAACTGTTTATGACATCTAACATCAAGAAATGTTTCATCATTGAATATTCAACACTGAATATGTTTTATGAATTCAGTCTTAAAAAAAGTCATAGCAGGCTAAGAAATGTAATAGTTACACCTTGAATATGGTATTAATTGGTCCTGGCCTCAAAAGTTTGCTCTTTTCCTAGTCCAAATTATTAGATATCTGTGAACCTAGAATGATTCCTAAGATGGCCTGTACCTCTAAATTGTTTTGTTGACAAAAAAAAAAAAAGTAATAATTATTGACAATGCAAATAAAAATATTATTGACACTTAAGAACTCTAATAAATGTATGTGTGTATGTCTCTGGGATAATCTCTCTCCCCCTTGTCTAAATTTCAAGATATAGATATATGCTGAGTTATTATAAAGAACATATTTTAACAAACTTTAAAGTAAAAATAATATAAAAGAAGCAGTTCTCCTTCGGCTTAAAAACATATATATGTATTAACTCAGTGCTGAATAGACTATATCTCTTTCTTAGGGATTAGTACACAGGCAGGATATAGTTAATACATCAAATATTGAAACCAGTGATTTTATATCTCACAGGTTTTTCCAAACTACTGAGCAAATCAGTTCTGTGGCGTTTCAGACCATGGACCTGTGTTTCTAGCCTAAAAAAAAAGGAGTAGTCCTTAGAAAGAATCTTTCCCCAGCTGACATCTGTGACAGTCAGTGTTCACAGTCAGATTTAGGGGAGAGGAAATACTCTTTGGTCCCATGTCCTATCTGAAGGAAGAGAAAAGAGAATTGATTCAGTGATACACATCTAGAAAGGAAATTTGCTTCTGGCCTTCAGCAGAATCCTGTGGAACTGAGTTCACATCCACTACCTTGACATGCCTAGGTTACAGCACAGTCACCATAGAATTATAATCAATTATCTAAGTCACCCCATTGACACATTTCCCATAGCTGATTACAAATTTAACGTAGTTTTGCTGAATATACTCTGAGCTTAGGTGTCTCAAGCCTGTCATCTTTGGTTTCTGTTCTTTCCAGAGTGATACAAAAATGCAAAAGTGATCTCTGCTTTGAAGAAGAACTTAGAAATGCTTAGAACAATGTAAAATCTGTATTTTGGCTCAAGTTTCTCCCTCCTGATGTTTTTTCACTCACATAATTTGAAAGTATTCAGCTCATTTAGGCTGAAGGTTTTTTTCTCTGCAGTTCTTCTCTACTTTTAGCATTTGATCTATGGCTTTTCATTTTTTTCTCTCCTTGTCATAGATAATTAGGCAGCACTTCTATCTACTGATATCAGTACATCAAACAGAAGTAAAACCACTGATAATTTTGTCAGTGAGATGCTACCCCAACACAAGAGGGGTTTTGAGGAGTTTTTTTTTATTCTGGGGGTTTTTTTGGTTTGTGGTTTGTTTTGGTTTTGGGGTTTGTTTTTTGTTTTTTTTTTTTTTTTCCGTATTACCCCTTTTCACTACATTCATGCTCAGGAATGAGAAGGTCACTTTTTTATTCAAGTGTTTTCTACCTCTTCACAGCTCTCCAGGAACACCAGAGGTTAAGGCGCCAATATGCAGATCCCTGTCTGTGGTGGGTGCTGCATAAGAAGTCAAATTACTTCTTTATAACATGAAAGCATAACTCCAAAAAGGCATGCATATGAATTCAATGCACTGAAATACAGAACATATTTATCCCACTCAGCACATACAGAGCCTTGTCAACTGTAGAGCTTGTGATGTCATAGAACTTTTTTTTTTTATTGGAGGATAGACTCAGGGTAGTTTGTCTGAACTAGCCTGTGCTAGGCCTCATGTTACCTGACTACTAATTTACTCTTCTTAGAACATACTCATATGGAGAAGACAAATCCATCATTTCTACCCAAAATCTTCTGAAGCGGGAATGCTGTTTGGCCAGCAGTCTTGTTTCATTTTCCTCTCTCAGCATTTCCTATAAATATATTCAGTTTTATTCTCCTGTTACATTTCATCAGTCTCACTGTACCTTTTCTCTCTTTTTATGCCCCATTTTTAAATATTTTTCAGTCACAACTCAGGGGATTGTGTGTGTGAGCTTTCTTTTCCTCTTTGATTAACTGGCTCTACCATTCAGGCTCAATACCCTATAAAACATTTTTTTCTTTTCAGTCTCGACTTTTGTGTACTTTACAAATAAATTTTGGCCTGTGCTTGGAAGCTTTGTAAGAAAGTCTGAAGGGACCTATTTGCCACATTGTGAATCTCTGATGAGCAGCTCTCTGACTGATCCTTAAACACTTGCCCTTTCTCTAGAGAAGGGATTCTTCAGCATTTCATCTGGTTTTGTGATTCAAGCACTGCTCGTTTTGCAACCATTGCTTTCTTTTAACAATATCACATGCTTGTCCTGATGTTGTTTCTATGGTAACCTGTTGTCCTTTCAGTTTGTTTGACCAGGGAACCTACAATGTAGTTCAATTGTGCAACTGTAACTTAAAAACAGCAGGTGACATTTTAAAACAAAAGCAGCAAGATCCAGAAAAATCTCTACCTCCTGTCCTCTAGATTTTTGAGTGGCAATAGTTTTTTTCATTTATGAAAAGTGTGACATAAAAAAAGGAAGGAAAACATACACAATGCAACAACTGGTACCATGACACTTTTGGAAAAAAACTTGAGAAAACACTGAAGAGTATATGTATATTATTTTCTGATTTGCTAATCTCAGGAGTTTCACCTTGAATTTAAGTCATTTTAGGAACAGGAAAGAAAATCCTATTCTCTGGTATTACATGATGCATAATATAATATAGTACATCCTAACACAGCATAATATAAAATAATATAATAGGGCCAGAAAGTTCATATAGAAATTAATGACTCATAGCATCTTGTAACTCACAGTGAAAAGAATTATATTTTACAGTGTGCTAATAAAAATGCTAAAATTGCATTATTATAAAGGATTTTCTTTTTCCTTTGTTTGTTTGTAGCATTGGGAAAAGAAATTTTGTGTTAGGAATGCTTAGGACAAGAGTCATTCAGAATGGGAATATGAAATTGACCCATATTGCATCATGCTGGCTTTCATGCAGGGGTATTCAGCATCTCTACAGTTTTCTCTTGAAAAGCTGCAATGGGGAAATTAGTGAAGTTAAAGTGATTTCCAGTTGCTTCTTCATGTGTGTTGGAGTCACATTCTTTCCTGTAACTCCTATCATATTCTTCTTAACTTAGACTCTTCATCAGTTAACTGATGGATAAAAACACATGGTCCAGTGACTCACAAATCTTCCTAGGCACACTGGCTGCATGAGCAAAATTTTTATTGAGATGTGTTTTATGCCTAACCAAATATAAAATCGTCCTTCTCTGGACCACATAGTAGAAGTAAAAACACTTAGGCTTCGCAAGTGGTCTGAAATAAACAAACTTTCCCAGGATTTAGCTCTTTTACAGGAAATAAAGAGATTTTCATGAAAAATAAAACATCTTTTATTCCCTCACAAAAGGAATCCATCTCCTTTTGGATGCTGAAACACTACTTATCTATACAACAGATAGAATGGCTTGCATAGGACATTCCTGAAATTTCACCTTCTTCAGATTTTGATAAGGAAAATCCAACCATGAGATAGATGCAATTTGAAATGTATAAAAGCTCTGAAACCTTTTCAGTTAAAAGTTAAAACTAAGCATGTCACACTGACCTTAACTGAGGTGTTGCATGCTAAAGAAAATTTAAATGCAATTTTTTTTAGCAGTTAAATGCTAAAGAAAATTTACCTGAGTTTTAATTGCTCAGTCCTGTTCTGTGAGCAAATTTACCAACACCACACACTTGACATAAAACTGTTTCAGATCAGATCAACAGAAATTATTTGTTTAAATTAAAATAATTATCTTAATTCTTATGTCTGTGCTGATATTCCCTGGAAAAAAAGCAGATGCAAAACGAATTTTGCTTATGTTCTCACATGCAAATACATGACATACTCTAAGGAGAAGCTGTATGCGCTAGGTTTCTCACAGCTGGCTTCACCATTGGTCCAGATTACTGCAATACCAGAAAAAAGATATGTGTTCCCTCCACCTAGATTTAGCATCTACAACACATTGTTGCCTCTGGCACTCTAAAGTGGATCAGAGACATAATGAAACATGCCACATCTGATAAAATAGAAGACATGAGAAGAATTGCTGAAAACACTGAAAAAACTTTTTCAGAATCCATACCCAATGTATGAGATTTTCCATCAGCAAAGTCATATTTTTCATGCCAAGACATATGATAAAACACACAGCACAAAACAAAGCAAAAGCAATTTCATTAAGAAAACATAAAATGACAGAAGATATGATTTCATGATAGGACCATTTTAAGGATTAACACATACAGAAAAGGACTCTGTAGTATTGATGAGAATGTTATTTTTAAAAACAAGGATTATTTTTCCTTACAAATTATGCAATTATTCTGGAACTGTAGTAGTTCTTTAATGAGCTGCTTAAAGAGAAAAAGATAGAATTAAAAAACCTAAACCAAATCATAGAATAACAATAATGAAGGAAAATAAGCAATGAGGGATAAAAAAATCAGGTATTCAGGAAAAGACAAACACACATACCTACATACATGTGCATACATAATCTTTTTATCTGTTTTGGTACTATGTCTATGTATATGCACATATTTTTATAATATTAAATAGCTTTTGACAACATAATACTCAAATTGTGTCAACATAATAGCCAAAGCAATTAGTATAACCCTGCTTTCATTTTGTGTCTTATTTGGTGTATTTGTGAAATTTAGGCAGAGAATAAAATTATCCTCTAGCATTCTGTTTCTGAATAGAGCTGAGTCTCAGGCCAGGCTAAATTTAAATGGTCATCAAAGAAGCACAGATTTTTCTTCATTTTAAGATGTAAGTATGTGTAGCTATACTGTGTAGGAGGACAATGTTTTGCTTGCAAAATTAAAGAAATATTTGGGAATTAGAAAATACAGAAAACAGATCCAAACTCTCCATAAATTTGGAAATATCGTTTTACAATACAATTTTGAAAAGTGATCTGAATCATTCAATTAAAAAAAAAGTCATTGCTGAAGCCAATAAGTGCTTTAGGTGCAAGTATGTTTTTCGTGCACAACCTTTTTGATCAGCTATTTTCGTGAGTATCTCTTCTCCAAATTCTATTTCAGAGATACAGCAGTAATATTGATTGAGTTTAATTCCAGGTAGGTTATTCTAAAACCACACTATGTTATTGCTCTGCCTTTCTGTCTGCCACTTGGAATTCCTTCATTCCTTTTGCATTGCTTTGTCTTGCTTTTCCAAGAAATTAAAAGGGAGTTAGAGATGGAAGGTGATCAGTAAGGGCCTCAGGTGTTAGGATATAGATCTGAAAAAAATAATTAAAGATGTTCTGCAAGTATTTCCTACAAATGAGAAGAATTCCATACTTACTATTGAAAAGATTTAACTAAATTTAAGCAAAAAGGGGTATCTTGAATGACATTTGAATGATGAAGTAGGTTAATGAATGTCCTGTCCCATATTTTTCAGGTCTAAAACAATTTTATTTATCTAGTAGAACAAAGTGAGTGCCACAAGCATTTAGAAGCAAAGTGAATTGATGAATACCTAATCATGTACTGCTGCTTTATAACACAAAAAAGGACACTTCATTTAATTGTATTCAATATTTGAACATATCATGAGGATATTTTTCTTTTTTTTCTGAAAGACAAATATCTTTTCATAGTTTTCTTGCTTTAGGTAGTTATTATCCCTTAACATTTGATTCTATAGAGAAAAAATCTAAACAAAGAAGAAAAAAAATCCAAACATTTGTCAAAATGTAAGGCTTCACAAATTTTAAAGTTGGAATTTAATTTAAGGTTAAGGTCCTATTCTGATTGGATGCTATAAAGTGAATTCACTGAAATTTTATTTCAAAGGAATTTTACTGTGTGTTAATATTTTCTATTATAGATAAAATATCATTATTCAAAAAATATTTCTTATTTAGAATTGAAAATAAAGGTAAATTTTCTTTAAAGAAGACCTGGGTTGTTTTGTAGATATTATACAGCAGAGGATAAAGGTGCATGGATTAGCAGCCTAAAAGCGAGTAAAGAGTAACATCTTTATTAACTTGTGCATTAATACTTAATCCAAGTTAACAGAAAGGTTAGATCATGCTCTCCCTAGACTCCTAGCCCAGCCAGCCTTATGCAGGGTTCCATGTGTTCTGAATTTCTTTTGATAAAAAATTTTACAGGGATGAAGTACTAATTGTTTCTTAAATAGGCATTTTTTCCCTCTGCTTCTACGTTTGTGATTGCATCTCATTATGACATTGTAGACAATTGGAGAGGAAACGCAGCAGAAACTCACTCAGTTCCATGTTCTTCAGTTAGAACAACAATATATAGACCTTCTTTAAAAACCTTTAATATGGGTAGTAAAGCCTTTTTAAACAATGCACTACACAATTCTGTCTACAATCTCCTTTCCCAAAGTCATTGTTTCTTATAGTGGTTTAAAATAGCACAGCCAAAAAATTGTTGCTTTCTTTTCTGGCAAACGTTACCGTATTTAAAGACATTACATTCTTTTCTTTCTTCAGCCTTCTGTTTTCAAAGCTTAGTGACAAGTTTTTCTGTTTAGCAGACCTTTCTTATTTATTTCTAATCACATTTGCTGAACTACTTCATAATTTTTTTAGTTAATCTGTATCTTTGTTGACATGTTGTTCTGAATATTAGGTAAGTACTCCACTTAAGATCTTTTAGGCAGAATAGAACAATACTTTGAACGTCTCAAAAACTCTTCCCTAGTCTCTTTTCTCTTTTCTTCTTGACCTTTTTTCTTTCTTAGGAACATTGTTAATTGGCAATTGATATTCAGCCTACACTGCTGTATAGGCACAAGACCTTATGTGATGCTGATGCTTATCCAGTCTTTTCCCTATGAGGCATTTTTGCTATCAACCGAAACTTCAGACTCTGAAAAAATCCTTAGTGGGATTTATGATATTTTTTAGAAATTTTATTTACTTGATGAAATTATTTTCGTAGTCGGAGTACTTGCAGGCCTCACATTCTCCCTTCCCCTATTCCTCTTCCAGAGGATCATCCCCAGCTTTGAATATGGATACTCTCTACTGCATCAAGCTATTAATGAGAACATTAAACAATAAGAGATCCCAAAGGTACCCACTAAAGAGTTAGAATATGGATCTTTGTAAAATATTCCTTTCTGGACACATTTTAATGAGGTCTTCATCATCTCTTCCATAATTTTGTTTAATCTGAAATTCCCTTTATTACATATAAGAATACTATATTCAACCAGATATGCTGTAAATGAGTAAAATATCTTAGCAAATAAGGTAAGTAAATAAGCATATTTGAATATCTTTTTTTCCTTGACATTTCTAAATTCTCTAATTATTTAACTTGGATTTAAAAAATTATCTGATGAAGAATGTGTGTTTATTAATTTGACATGTATAAGAAATTCAAATGTCTGCTCTGCATTTCCTTTGGTCCTGTTTCACCTTCATTTGAAGTTGGCCAGTATTTTCATGCTTTACTTATCTTCAGTAATCCCACCTGGCTTCTACTTCAAAGTCAAGTGGGTCTCATTTGCTTTAGACGGATCTCTCACTACACAAGAATGATCTTTATTAGGCTTACTAAACTGAAGAAATGTACCTAACGATTTTTCTTTAATTGATTCTTTTTCTCATTCTAGGTTAACCACATGTAAACATTTCAACAACATCACTTTTTCTACTTGGATAATCACACGCTTTTGCTGCTCTGTGAGCATTTATTTTACAGTGAATACTGATGCTAAATAACATTGTAAACTTCATATTGGCCATTTTTAGCTTTTAGTATCTGTTAAGCATGTTATGTCTTCTACTCATAAAACTGTAATTCAAGAATGTTTTCCTTTTACTGCCTTACATTCGATTCATTGTAAGTCTTTGAGTCTTATCCTTCTAATTTTACTTCTACCCATTGTAGAAATTCTTATATAGTAAACTCCAATAATGTGGAATCATTTTTACATTTTATATATCCCTATGTGAAGTTTTAGGTCAATTAAGAGCACATGAACTAGCTATTGTTCTTTTCCTGCATTTCTGTGCTTTCTTTTCAGCTTCTCTTATCAACACTTGCACACTTAATAATAATATTATTTTAAAAGATGTAATTTATAAATATTGTTTTCTCTATTACTTTATTCCCAAAGAGTTTCATATCGTTTCTTTGTTATTTTTAGTCTACTGTTATATGTGCTCTTCTAATGTACAACTCCTCTAGGTCTCTTTTCCCTTCCCAAGAATGAAGAACTCTCTTATTCTACGTTTGCAGTCACATACCTCGCCTTTGACTCAGTGGAAATCTTCCCTCTTGTCAGAACCAAATGGAGAGTCTGTTGCTCTCTACTGTCTGTATCAAAATTTTTTTCACCAATTCATTACAAGAAATTACTGTATAATCTATCATTTATATTGGTTTTCTAACCACATAAATGCAAATCATGAGCCTTGTTACTTTAACGTTATTCTGTTTATCTGTTTTTTTCTTGTGGAAACAAGTTTCTTCTCATTTCTCTTAATAGGACAACAAAAGAAATTCCTCTGCATTCAGAAATGACTGCATTCAAACTATTGAGCTAATTCACAGTATCCAGAGAGCTCAGTCACTTATCCCGAATTGCACATTGTCTTTTCAGTAATGACTAATATTTGCATATTTTATTTATAATAAATATATTTTAAATACTAAATTTAAAAATTCAGAGGAAGTATCCCATAGCTTTCTCATTATTAGCCCCATATTGATCACTGGTTTCCTAAAAAATATATTTTGTCTGCATGACTCTCAAGACCACCTGCAGATCAACTGTATGAATTTAAATCAGAAGTATTTGTAGAGTAAATAATGAAAGTATGGAAATAAGAGATCTATGGAGAAGATTAATTTTATATACTACTAAGTACTATTTGAGAATTATATTTCTCCCTGGGTGTTGCCTAATTGTTCTCAATGGCTGCACGTGAAATTTCAGCCTGAATAACTGAAAAGAGTTTTTCTCTTGGGGACAGTCTTTAGCATAAAAAACAACTGCAGAACTGAAGGGACCAAGACTGAAAGGTTACTAGTATTGTTCATCTCATTTTTCATTAAAGCTTCAAGGCATTTTCCTAGAAAGAAGACTTGCTCTAGCATCAGTTATAGAAGATTTCTCTTTATATTTTGCATGATATTGTACAAAACACATTCAGGCACTGGTCCATAAACTTTCTTTTTCCCTAGGAAAATTGAAAGATTTTGAAATGTATGTGTGATTGCAAGGGTTACATGTCCCAGCATAATAAACAGATATATTAGAATATATTTAACTCAGAGAAAACACTTTTTCATTTTTCAAACAAAATCTCCATGATGCTGTTACTGTGCTCTGTAGCAAAACAGAACAGAAGAAGGTTTATTTTATTCTTAATACCTCTGCAACTTTTACAGACATTAAAGAACCATATGAGGTACTGAATCAGGTTAAGAAAAAATTCCACCTTTAAGCATTTATTTAATCTCAACAGATGAACTTTTGTGAGTCACAAATAGTAACAACAATTCGGACAGAACTAATTTTAAATAAATTGGTATGTTTTGTATGGAAATGATAGGAAAAAGAGGTTTAATCAAAAGAAAATATCTCTTTCTTGTATGTTACTACTCACTGGTTGATTTTTTTTTAACAGAAATACATCTTAGTGACTTTTTGATTGCAAATTGCATAAAATGTATCGAATCCATTTCATCACATCTAACAGTGATGATATTATTATATCAGCACACTAACAAAGTGATCTCTCTGAACTAAGGAAAACAAATTCAGGTAAAAATGATGCAAAACAAACTGACTTAAATGAGCTGTTGATTTACAACATGAAGGTCCTCCGACAAAGCTATAATATTGTATATGCCATTGAAAGAATATATACTTGCAACCAGAAACAAAAAATCCAATAAATTTGTTGCCATATTAGGCAATGTGAACACTATGGTTGCTGCTTTCAGAGAAAAATAGATAATTAAATTGCATTATGAAGTGAAAGATTCAGTGATGTTAGTACAGTGAGAGACTAGACAGGAAGGAATAATCACTGTTTCAATTTGCATGAGCAAAAAGTAGTGCAGATGTGTGGGAAAATAATTATTTAGTCTTCTTTTCATTAAAAAAATCTATTTTCAGGGGAAATTGTTGAAGTAGGCACTGTAAGTAATTATTTTGATTTACACAGCAATTTACACATATTCGTTAGCATTACCAAAAATATATTTACTTGTAATAGCTGAGAATAGGGCTCTGAAAGAAGCATTCTAATTGTATTCCCCAGTTATTGAAAATATTGCTTGTAGTTGCTTGTTATGTAGTTTTCATTGTAATTCATAGAATCCTTCTTAAAAGTAGTTGCTTTTGTTTGTTTCATAACCGTCCATCTGAAAGATTTTCCCAGAGCTTTATAGGTGTATATATAGGTTATAGATAGACTATTATGACTATTATTAGTTTTTATACATGTTCAAGTGATACATTTTTGGCATAGATAACCTAGGGGTAGAAAATCAGACAAAGGGATTTTATCCTCCCTTGTGTTTATCTTGCTGTTACATTTATGGACAGAATTCCATTTTGTTTGATTAAATTGACTAAGGTATTTTAGTTGCTTAATGTGACAGAGTTCACATTACATCTATTTTTATTACCATGAATCAGCAATGTAATTTGCATCCTTTAGCCTTGCTCTGCTTTGCCTTGCTTTTCTTTGCTTTGCTTTCTCCTTTCTCAGGGAATATTCTCTGTTTCAAAGGTGTTTCCCACATCTTCATTAGTGTTTCAAGATCAGTACTAGCTTACTCAGCTATGATAGTCACCATCCTTACACTTGAAAGCCTGCCTGTCACTCATCTATTTTCAAGATGACGCTGAGCTTTAGTGTCATTCATTTGTCTTTCCTCAGAGAAAAGTATTTCTTCAATCTTAGTTCCTGTGCATTTCTAGTTTAAATTATATTTTCCTATGAACCATGGCTGTAGTGGGTCTGGATGGGGTTTGGCTGGTATGAAGTTAACTGTTTTTCATAGAAACCCTTAGGATGCTCTGATTTGGATTTTTGACTGAGTGTGGGTTACACCCATGTTTCATCTAATGCTGAGCAGTACTTGCACAGGGTCATGGCTTTCTGTGGTTCTCTCTGCCTGCCCCCCAGGGGGAGTACGTGAGAAGTTGGGAGGCAACAGACAGAGCAGCTGACCCGAGAGAGCTGACCTGAACTTGCTCAGCAACAACTGCTGAGAGAGTTGGGGCTTTCTTCCAAGTTAGCCATTACTCAGCCTGGCTGGGCATCGATTTTCATGAGGGAGGTGTTGAGTAATTGCCTTTGCACCACTTCCCCCCACCTCCCATTTCCTTCACTTATTAAGCTATCTTATCTCAAATCATGAGTGCTTATTTTTCACTTTTGCACTTTCTATTCTCTCGCCCTTCCCACTGAGAGAAGAGGGAAAGTGAGTGACTGGGGGAGTGACTGAGTGACTCTGTGTGGGTGCTTAGTCACTGGATGGAGGCAACCCACAATAATTCATAGAAGTTCTAAAACTTTTAATATTTCTTCTTTGCACAAAAGTAGTTATCTAATAACATTATATGAGTTGCCCTGTTGTGATCTATCTTTGATAAAGGAAGATTGCATTTTATTTAATTTTTCTTTTATCTCCAAGTTTTTGTTCTCTCTTACTTGAGATCAAGTTCTCAGTTTTGTGTTTTCATGCAGAGTTATTTCCTTTTCTCTCTTCTTCCACAGTCTTAAGTCTTGGTCTACCCCTAGCATGATATAATTTAAAAATATTTCTCAATGTACCTGGAATTTAAGCATAACTTCCTTTAGAACATGTACACATAAAAGGAAATGTTAATGGCCTTAATTCAGAAATGTAAAAGGAACAAAGTTTTCTACCGTGAGGAACTGGTCAAAGGACTGACACCAGACCTATGGCACTCTTCAGTAGGACATCAACAGCATGAAGACAGTCCCTTGCATTTATCAGAACTGCTTGCTGCAATATATTGTCACAAAATGGTAAGTTTTCAAATGCTACTACTGGAAAATATAAACATATATACAAAGTATAGCATCTGGGCCTCTTTCAGCAAGTTACATCCTATATAACATTAAACGAAGGAAGATAGGTGAAGGCAATTTACATTTACTAGTGGGATCATATTATGCAGAATGAATTCAATATTAAGTTTGTGTCCATATGTAGACAAAATTAATCGCTATTAAAAAGACAAAGTTATTATTCACTGGCCATGGAAATGATCTGAACTTTCTCTAAACTAAGAAGGAAAACTATATTGATAGTAATTAGGCTAAGGGAGAGTAAGTATAAAATGGACCAAAGATCTAATGTATCTTGTCTTAAATAGTAGTTAATACTGAAAGCTCAGGGAAAATTTACAGAGAAGAACAATTCAAAGTAGTACCCCCACTGTATTCTCTTACCGTTTGGCAATTTACACCTCAAGAATTTTCTGAACTAGCTGAATAACCATGAATTTTTTCTGTCCCTGTCTGAATTTATGCCAGTGTTTATTGTTCACAGCTTTCCACAGCAAAGGTCCCACAGATCAGCTAAGTATTGCATGAAAAGTAATTTTCATTAACATGTTTTGAACTTGCCTTCTGCTAGTTTCTTGTGAGATCCACACTGCCAGTACAGGAATAAGTGTTGAACAATCACTCTCTACCAATTTTCTGGTATGATTAGCTCCATGGATATCTCAGATTCCCACTATTAATCACCTGTTTTTTCCTTTGGAGAAAATTCTTTCAGTTGATCCTTTCATTAAATATGTGTCTTATCACTCTTCTCCAGACTTTTTACATTTTTACTTTAGTAAAAGGTATGAGATGTCAGTTATTGACCACCCATATTACTCAGATATGAGTGAGCAATGGGAATTGTGTTCTACCTTCAGTCACATAGTCCAATTTAACTGTCAGAACAAGTAGAGGGTTGTCTCTCTCTCATACCAACACATACTTCCTATATTTAGTAAATATATAGAACAGCTATCTATTAGTGTAGGAAAGCTAGAAATGTTCCTGACAGTTATTTCCTTAATACTTTAAAGAATTATTCATTTTTATGTTTTTTTTCAAAGAAGTATTGCAATATTCATTGCTGATCACAGGTCCTTGAAAATGGGTTAGAAATAATTCCCAGGGCAGGTAAATTGTTTTTCTTTGCTCAGAAGAGAATCCATTAAATTATTACATGACCTCTTAAAACCATCACGTTTAGGTTTTTACCTTATTTGGCCACAAGATAAAAATAATCACTGAACAGGTCAAAATAATATGCTAATATCAATTCTTCTTCTGCCACACTTAGCACTGGAAGCCATTCAATCAGCTGCGCTTCCTTAGACAAATAGCAATATTTGGTATTGGCATTAGTGAGATACCAATGAGTTATTTGGACTCCTTATGAACAACTTTATCCTGTGTAGATTTTAAATGTTATACTATTTTCTCTGTTCATTAGACCTCTTACAGGTCTTAAATTATAAAATGTTGAGAAACTTTTTTATTAAGATGATAGCTGTTTTTCAAATATTATTTAACTCATTTTTTCAAAAATTCACTTTCTAAATGAGTGCAGTTTGATCTTTTTCCTTTTTCTTGAGTTGGTTTTGGTGAGAGCTGTAAGATAAGATTGTTCATTGATTAGATACAAAAAGCAATGTATTAAAGTGAATTCATACTTGAAATTGTAATGTAGTATACATTCAATATGGTATTAAGAAGATCTTTCATTGACTTTCAGGCAACATGGCATTTGCACATGTTTTGGTGTCTTTCATAATGTTGCCTCTAAAGTTTTAAGAACAAGTAAAACAGCATCTAACTTCTCTGCAAGGGCTAAACTGAACAAAGAGACAAAGAGAAACCTATGCAGATTAATTAGTACTGTTCAGTTTCTCAGCCGAAAAATTAGTAGAGAGAGTGACTAGAAGCATATAATGGTATCCAGTAGATCCTACTCTAGGAACCTGCACAAATATGTTCATAGAGATGAAACATTATGCTATAACTACGACTTGCTGACCTGAATTAGATCGATATTCACTTTAAACAGGTAAACAGCCAAGATGGCCCTTTGCCGACATTAAAGAGCAAATTCCATAGTGGCAGTACAGTTCAAAAGCTATTTTAACTACAGACAACTAATCAATGAATACTGAAATAACGTGTTGGACTTCACCTCTGTTATGAATGGATGTGGGGGTTTACATAAGTCCTTGCCTATTGCCCAGGCCTCCAGCAGCAGGCAGTTGCTTTCTTGAGGTGGTCAGCACCCCAAAACCCACTCTCATTCGCAAGTTCTTTAATAATGGCTGATTTAGTCTATTATAGAATGAATTACTTATTTAATACACACAAAACTAACAGACAAAAGACTTAACACAAACTACTACTACACAGGAATAAGGACCAAAAAGAGACAACCAGTATTATATGCAGGGTTAAAGGTACCATTAGTTTTACAGCTAGTGAAGAAATAATATAACTTAGGATCCAATGTTTCTTACCATCCAATCCCTGATGGAGCACGCATCGAAATCGTCATGGATTCAGGAAATCCTCAATTCCCAGGAAAGTAACCACGGAATTTGCGTCCAAAATCTGGAAAGTCTCACACGTTTTCAGGGCATGTGGGTAGAAGGCTTCTGCCTCTGTGATAATTGTGTGGGCTTTTATAGACATAGGAACCATGTATTTTGGTCAAGAATATTTATTTTCTTTTATCTCGTCCTACATTTGTTCTCTAGACTAAGATGTTGATTATTGGCTGGGGGCCTGAGCCCTTTTGGCTCCAGAGATGACCCCATGCTGTGCCCATGCTGACCCACCTGGGCTGTCTCTTGCATATGCACCAACCTATCCATGGTAGAGAGGAAGTAGACACATTCTGCCACAACTTCGCAAGAGAAGTTTGATATATCTCCACTTTTTACACATTTTTCTACTGAAATCTTCTGAATATCTGTATATCACAAGAAATATGATTTTCTCTCTATAAATATGCATACACATATAACACATAAGTATCTAAATTTCCAAGAATTATTTTATTTAACTATAAGGGTCTGCCTTTAGCTCAGCAAAAAAAATTATTCAGCAGTTCTCTTTTTTAACTTTTAATAGTGTTTCAACTGAACAACAACATACTTTTCTGTTAAAATAGGAAGATGATTCAACTCAATTATGGCTCTAACAATGGTGTTAAGGAGGGGCCTCAAGAAAAGCTACAAAATAATTAGGCAGGAAATTTGGAAAGCAAAGCATTTAGGCTTTGAGCTTCTAAATGAATAGAAGCAGACACAGACAATGATAGTGAGAGGTGTTTGGGAGGGTTTGGGGGTGCGATTTTTGGGTTGGTGTTTTTTAATATTTTGGAAGAATTTGGGTTTGGTTTTTTAGCCATTTTGTTTGTTTTGTGGGTTTTTTAGCAGCAGAGTTTTAAATCTTGTTTTATAACAGATACTCTTTTTTTCTGACTTTGATCTGTAGGTGATATACAGAAAGCAGATTTCTCATTTCTTAATTCCTTCATTCTAAATGATAGTGGCTTGATTCAAAATGGGATAAACACCTTGGATTCAACTGCATTATATTTAAGTAACTTACCATCTCTGGAAAATGGTGATAATAGAGATATAAATATTTTAATTCTTTAATTTCTAGCATTGTATAAAACTTTTTTATTTTTATTTTAAAGGCAAATCACATCTATTGGTCACCTGAAAACATCTATCTTGGTATAAAAGGATCTATATGGATTTTCTTCTAGTATTTTGAATTGAACTAATTAAAAGTCTTTTCTACTTCATCACCACATTTGTCATTAGATATGGCATTCTCCATCAGATCATTTACATCCTTATTTTAAATTGGTACAAAATTTAAGTTGGTACTCTTTTATAAATTTACTTAGGACATAAAAATTTTTAATTGTCTTAAATTTTATATACATTGATTGTAATATTTTGTTCAAATTTCTAATTTCTGTAATTCTTGTATTGCTATTTCCTGTTCTTTGAAAAGGCAACATTTAAAAGCAAATTTAAAAGTTCCAATGTCACTTTTTCATAATTATGAGATCAAACTTATCTTCCTTTCTCTTTTGCTTGCTTTTTTTTGATTTTATGTGTGAGAGGTCACTGAGGGTTGAGCTAAATTTCCTCTGTCTGTTACAATAGTGTTGGTTTTGTATCTGCAAGAAGTTTGGCATGGGAATAGTGGCTGACTCAGATATTTAGGTCCCACACCTAATATCTGACCGTGTCTTAAGGACAGAAAAGATAATTTGTTTTTTACCCTTGACTGAATAATATTCATTCAGTGTGTACAATACATGAGGTGGCTATACTGTTCTGCAGACAATCAGCAGTGCTTTGGCCATGAAACAAGTTGATAACATCACCATCTGTTTTTCCAACTTTCAGTTTTCCTAATGTTTTAGGCTCCTGTTTCTGGGAATTTGTCAACTAAAGTGAATCCTTCCCTTCTATTTCCTCCTGCATGAATGGGATTATATTTCAGAGAATACTATTGACACATAAATGTTTGGATGTACACTGCGCCTTTCATGGGCACTCCAGAAAGTTTTTGAAAGCATTATTCTAAGTGAATATAAATACCAGTGTAATGGTATAATTTGTAAATTATGTGCTATGAGACCTCATGGACCTGTCTGTAGACAGAAAGTTCCTGAAGTGGATAACCTTGGCAATTTTACTTGCTATGTATAGGCTGATGTCATGGTTTCATTCCAGCTGGCAACCAAGTGCCACACAGCCACTTGCTCACTTCCCCACCAGCAGGATCATGGAGACAACTGGAAAGATAAAAGAGAACTTGTGCATTGAGATAAAGACATTTAAATAAGAAAAGCAAAAGTTGTGCACACAAGCAAAGAAAAACAAAGAACTAATTCACTGTTTCCCATGTGCAGGAAGGTGTTCAGCCAGCTCCAGGAGTGCCCATGGCGTGTAACAGTGACTTGGGAGACAAATGTCACCACTCCAAACATCCCCCTATTTCTTCCTTCTTCTCCCCAGTTTATATACTGAGCATGATGTCATATAGCCTGAATATCCTTTGGGTCAGTTTGGGTTACCTGCCCTGGCTGAGTCTCCTCCCAACCTCTCATGCACTCACAATCTCCTTGACAGTGTGGCTGTAAGAAAAGAAGAAAAGGCCTTGTGTCTGTGTAAGCCCTGCTCAGCAGTAACAAAAATATCTCTATATTATCAACCCTGTTGTTGATAATTTCTTCAGCACAAATCCAAACCCAGCCCCATACCAGCTACTGTGAAGAAATTTACTCCAACCAAAACCAGCACAGATGACAAATAGAAAAGAGTGATTTTATGAAGTTAGAAGTAGAGGAGCAAAAAATGATCAACAGGCTTTTAAAAGTTTTCAAATCAATATTGGACAGGCAAATCATTTACATGTTTGATGAAGACATGGGGATGTGCCACAGAGGGTTTAAGATGGGGTCAGAAGATATAATCCTTTTCGTCTTTGAAATAAAATTGTTTGCAGTAACAGACCATTGACTGACATTTTAAATTATATTATGTCACAACGTGTGATGTCCTTATTATGTAAGGGTAGCCCTACAATTTGTACTCTTGTTTACAGCTTGTAAAACATTTGTGAAGCTGCATTTCCTGATATACTCTAATCAAAATATTTTTGCCTCTGTGATATCTGGGAAATTCTAAAGCAGGGTGATTAACAGAGTACTTAAAAAAGCTTTCTGGAAGAAATATAAAAAAAAAACAAATCACGTATTATACATCACATACTGCTGTCAGTCCTTTAAGCCCCTGCATGAACTACAGAGAATTTATGTAAAATCACCAGAAGACTATGCCTAATGTAAATGAGGCAGTCTGTTTCCCCATCTCACAGTCACTTTATGTTTGGAGAGGTTTCAGACAGAGATAGACTGTGAAGTGGAATGGTCTGTACTATAATCTATAATCAATGTAAAATTGTATTAAAACTTTTATATATCTCCCTAAATAAACTCTGATAGTCAATAATAGAAATCCTAATAGGAAAAGACTAGACCAGCCCACTGATCCAATACAGTAAGTTTTAGGATTCATCATCACAAAGTCCTTCCTTTAGAAAGAAGAATACATCTCCCCTGAAGCTGCACTCAGGGAAATCTTAATTTACAAAGAGGTACTACTGTACCATTTGGGGGCAAAGTTAAGCAATTATGAGCCACCAAACAACACATAAATACACACAAAAAAAGGTATGTTTTTAAAGCAACTTAATTAGGAAAGCATATGGTTATAAAATTTAGAAGAAATTAATTTCAGGCATATCTTTCCCCTTTGTTCTGCACATCAAAAGTATCCTGATAATATTTATTGAAACAAAACCTCTGTCTAAGCAACAGCACATATTTTCTCCTAAGAGTGGCCTGTGCAGTACAGTTGGGAACATCCTACTGCCTCTGCAATTTTTTGTTGTGGCTCTAGCCCCATTGAGAAGGAACCACTTCCCCTGGCTCCCATGGGACATAACCCCAGACAGCCTGAGATCTGCTGAATAAACATTAATTTCACAAATCTAATATATTGCAGATTATGTACAGAGGACCCTGCTGAGACAGTTGTCCTGAAACAAAATAGACAACTCTTAAAAGTACACACACTTTGGTTCTGATCCACCTGGTTCAACAAGCTAAGAAGCTGTTTGATTTCTTGTATAGTCACAGTTCATGCAAAACATTCTTTCTTTAAAAACACTTCTGCACAGGGGATGAGATTTTTCTTAAGGTTTGTGAGACCACCACCAAGACTGAAACTTCTCCCCAAATGCTTTATGTTACTCATATATTTGATGCTTAATCAAGATATCCATTTTTGACACTTCTCCTAAATATTGACTTTTACTACATGGAATCTTTTCTGATATGGTCAGGTAGAGCCATCTCGTAGCTGGAGAGTAAACACAGCATTGTTTGGTGGCCTAGTGCTTAGTCTCCTTAAATCTGGTAAAAGGACCAGGGTTCTTGAAGGAAAAATTCATAAATTTGACAAAGAATTTAAGGTTTTATGTAACAATCTATTTACCTCTAAGTGTCGCTGTTAAAACATGAGGCCTATTAAAAGCACTTGATTGGATAAAGCAGGACTCTTATTTTGCTGCCAAGAAAGTTGAAAATGTCAGCTCTAAATATTAACGGTTTCTTATCCTTTTTAGTATTTACTTTGTTTTAGTTCCTAATACAGTTCCAACCAGGAACAGATTGAAAGCTACTCCATGTGTATTTTTGTTCTTTTCTGCCTTTTAAAATGAGAAATTACTTTCCTATATTTCAGCAGTTTCCCAGCTCATCACAAAATGATGTTTCACTTCTTTCTTTTTCACAGGACAATGACCAAGAAAAGAGAGGTGGTAACTGCTTGGTGCTGGCTAATCAGAACTAACCTACAGCTGAGCTGATCATGAATTTTGTGCAGTAGCAGAGGACTAATGTTTAAGGGAATCCTATGGTGAACTGTAGTTACAAAGAAATCATCACATTTTCAGTATATTGTGCTCAACATGGATATGTTTCACAATGCATCACACTGAGCACAGCTGCATGGTATGACTCCAGTTTTTACTATGCTTTTGTGATGAAGGGATTGTTATGTCAGTCACATATATTTTTGGCATAGAAAATAACTCTTTCAGCTCATGAGAAAGTTTCATTTGCTTGAATTTTTGTAATCAAACCAAAAGTTTTGTTAGCAAATATTTGGTATAAAAATATATTTTTATGTTTAAAATCTGATCCAAAAAAAGAAAATCTGTGGGTTTTAAAAAAATTTTTTTGGTCTTCTTTCATTCTTATATTCCTGAGGATCAGGAGCTTGTATGGGGTTGTCTCAACAGCCCCTTATGTATTTGGTGATAGGTTTCCTGTTCTTACTGATATCTCTAGATCTTAACAAAGAATCCATAGTATCCTTTAGTAAAAGAAAAGAGTCAGCCTTTGTTCTTTGCCTCCAGAGTATGATTAGAATTTTATGAGTGTTGTACTACTAAAACTTCAGACACTATTTCTGATCTCCCAGGCCTTCCTGACAGACTTGCTGTGCCAGTCAGGGCAGGGTTTCCCAAGTCTTTACTTCTAAGAGCTCAGTTTTACAAAACTGCACTAAACAATCTGCCTGAAGCTTAGAAATTGTAAGCATGTTATTTGAATAAATATTTATTTACCTTTTTTTGTCATTTTACAATCTGCTTTCAATTCATCTGTTCTTGCACAAATTCAGTTCAGGATACAAATGAAGATGAACCTCACAAGTAATTAAATAAATAATACTCTTGACATTTTTTTGTAAGGTCCATTAACAGCAATGAATGTATCAGATATAATTCTTACACAGGTGTTGTATTCTCTCTGTAAATGATTAATAGCACAAAATGTATATGAAGCTAACTGTGTTCAATGAGACCTCCTGAAATTCACATAGTTAATAATGCTTATGTTCGTCATTACGTATAAATGTGATGGGTACCTTGCCCATGTGCCAAACACTGCCCACCTGCTCTCTCACTCCCACTCCCCAACAAGACAGAGGGATAAAATAAGATGAAAAAGCTTGTGGGTCAAGATTTATGACAGAGAGATCAACCATGAATTATGATCTTGGGTGAAACAGACTCATCTTGGGAAGAAGTTGAATGGAGTTGTGGAGGAGTGGTGCTCCTCAGAGCTGGGCATTGGGATCAGCACTGTTTAACATCTTTGTCAGCAATATGGACAGTGGGATTGAGTACAGTTGGGAGCACCTTCAGCATGTTTATTGACAGCTGTGTGGTGAGGTTGACACACTGGAGGGAAGGGATGGTATCCAGAGGGACCTGGACAGGCTTGAGAGGGGAGCCTGTGTAGACCTTTTGAAGTTCAAAAAGTCCAAGTGCAAGGTCCTGCACATGGGTTTGCCAAATCCAAGCACAGACACAGACTGGACAGACGAACTGAAAGCCGCTCTGAAGAGAAAAAAATGGGGGTATTGGCTGACAAGAAGCTCAACATGACCTGGCAATGTACGCTTGCAGCCTAGAATGCCAACTAGATTCTGAGCTGCTTCAAAAGCAGCATGTCCAGGAGGTCAAAAACAATGATTCTGTACCTCTACTTCAGTTCTGGGGTCCTCAACACAAGACAGATGTGAACCTGCTGGAGCAAGTTCAGAGGAGGGACACAGACATGATCAGAGGTCTGGAGGACACAGAGGTTATCAGAGTTCTGGAGGACCTCTTCCATGCAGACAGGTTGAGAGAGTTGGGCTGTTCAGCCTGGAGAAGAGAAGGTTCTGGGGAGACCTTATAGCACCTTCCAGTACCTAAAGGGGGCTACAAGAGCTGGAGAGGGATTTTTCACAAGGATGGGTAAGGGTTAATGGCTTTAAACTGGCAGAGGCCAGGTTTAGATGAGGAAGAAAGTCTTTAACTATGAGGGTGGTGAGGCACTGGAACATGTTGCCTAGAGGAGTTGTGGATGCCCCATACCTGGAAATGTTCAAGGCCAGGTTGGATGGGGCTTTGAGTGACCTGATCACAGGAAGGTATCCCTGCCTGTGGCATGGGGTTTGGAAGTAAATGATCTTCAGGGTCCCTTCTAACCCAAACCATTTTATGATTCTAAGATTCTATGTATTGGGCATCTCACATTGCTCCCAGACATCTCGGTTGAACAAAGCTCTTCTGTTTAATCAGGTGATGTGTAAGTCTGTCATAAACAGTCTCAGTACCTACAGTGGCTGATACATGTGCTCTATCTTGTGTACCTGTTTTAGGATGAAATAGATAATAATCCAGAGGTATTTAATTGTTTCTATTGATTAAAATGGGGACATCAGTCTTGACCACTGGGGAGAGTGCATATCGCAAGTTCAATTTTCCTGAATTGTTCCCACGTTTATTCCTTTTTGATTTACCATACTAAAAACAAAACAAGACAAAACCAACAGGACAAAGCCCTTTATTGTGTCAGGCCTAGAGTAATATTTTTAAATATTTTATTTAACAACAATTGCTCTCAGAAGTTATACAGTGCCAAAAGACCCCCAAATTCTGCCTATTTACTTCTGTTGCTTGTCTGAAAAGGGAGAAGAAAGAAAACAATTATCATCAAAAGCATAAAGATCTCAGTTGGTGATTTGGAGCAATAACAAGCACATTATACTTAAGCAGGAAAAAGCAACCTTTCAATAGTTTCCAAAATTACATGTTAAGAATTTTGAACTTTCTTTTTCCCTGGTTTGATTGAAGACAAATTATTAACAGATAAGTCCATGAGATAATATGTGGGTTTTTTTATTCCTTAACCAACAGGCATTTCTTGCTGAAAAACTACAACACAGCAAAGCTCCTGATCAATCCTTGCAGTGCAATGCCCTCCACTGTGAACAAACAAATGCTATGTGTGAAAGATAATTAGATAGTGGCTTGGAAATAATATTATATCATCATAGCAGAGAGTCACAGGTCATGCCCATACTGTGCAACAGAGGGAAGTGCAGACTTCCTTAACTGGCCCTGACTGATTCAGCTCTGCAGCAAGCAGCAGGAGAGTTAAACCCAAGCTGTATTCTGTTTGGGCTGATTAATCATGCTAACAGGGATATGGTGTTACTGGGACTGAATCATAAACACATGCTGGGCGTTATGCTGCTCCATGGAGAAATGATTGCTTGAGCCAATGAGAATGAATATCTCTATCAAAATATTGTATTCTGCAGCACAGTCTTTGTAAGTTTCAAAGGGGACTCTTGCCAGGATTTGTTTTATTGCAACAAAATAGGTTTGGGTTGTTTTCTTCTTTTTCAGGAGGAATTATACGGGTGTTCTTATTAAAATAAATTAAGGGAATCTCTTAACTGGAAGTGAATTTTTGAATAATACAATCATTGTTTCTGAAAATTTTAGTGTTTCTTGTGATAATGTGATTTTAGTTTGCTTTGAATAAACTGTCTTCTGATGTTGCCATAAAACCTCTCAGATTTCAGGGCTTTAATATGACAGAGTTTTCACAAACAAATGAAAACATATTTCATGTAGATATAGAATCATAGAATCTTTGGAAAAGCTGGAAAAGTAAAATCATATAGTGCAACCTTTCACTGACATCACATTGTCGATAGACCGTAGCGCTAAGTGTCGTGTTCGGTCATATCTCAAATACTTCCAGAAAAGGTGACCATCTTCCTTGATGGCCCACTACAAAGCTTAACCACCCTTTCAGTGAAAAAAATTTTTTCTAATATCTAATGAAAACCTACCCCGGTACAGGTTGAGAACATTTCCTCTCATCTCGTCACTTGTTACCTGGGAGAAGAGACCAACATCCAGTTCACTACTTCATCTTTTCAGGTAGTTGCAGCAAGTGATATTCTCCACGCTAAATAACTCCAGAGACCTCAGCTGCTCTTCATAAGACTTACACTCTGGAGACTTCACCAGCTTTGTTGCTCTTCTTTCAACACAATCCAGAGCCTCAATGTCTTTTTTGCAGTGAGGGGCCCAAAAAATGGACAAAGTATTTGAGGTATGACCTCACCAGTACCAAATACAGGGGGATGATCACTGCCCTTGTCTGCTGGTCACACAATTGCTGATAAAAGCCAGGCTGCGACTGGCCTTCTTGGCCACCTGGGCACACACTGGTTTGTGTTCAGCTGCTCATCTGGCTGTCGACCAGCACTCCCAGGTCCTTTTCTGCTGGGCCACTTTCCAGCCACTCTGCCCGGTGCCTGCAGCTCTGCATGGGGTTGTTGTGACCCAAGTGCAGGACCTGGCACTTGGTCTTGTGGAACCTCATATGATTGTTTTCAGCCCACTGATCCAGCCTGTCCAGAAATCTCTGCAGAGCCTTCCTGCCCTCCAACAGGTTGACACTCCCACCCAACTTGCTGTTGTGTGCAAAATGACTGCCTTCTATTCTCTCATGCAGGAAGTTGATAAAGATATTTAATGGGACTGGCCCCAGTACTGGGTCCTGGGGAACAAAATTGTGACCAGACACTAACTGGATTTAACTCCATTCACCACAACTCTTTGGGTGAAGTTCCCACTTTTCCCAAGAATACTGTTTTTTGAAGATCATGAAGTGGAAAAGACAATCATTTTCTATCTTGTCAAGACAAGTCTATGTGTGTAAAAGTTTCAAACAAACTCCATACTAAATTCCTGAGTCAGAGCAGAACTGTTTAACAGCAATTCAAATACTGATTCTCATCCATTATCAATTTCTTTATCTCCCCCTATCTTGTAAATGTTTTGGAAATAGGATTGGACAGACAGGCAGGTGACTGCAGTCTTGTGTCCTAAGAAGAGTCATTTATTAGTGATAATAAAGGCAAAAGGTGAGCTATTCTGAGTTTGCACAATACTACTCTTTATACAATGCAGATTGCACAGATGTATGCAAAGAACACTAAATTTTCCTTGTACCATAATATTTGTTTCAGTTTCTTCAGTGGAATAAAAATGATACATATTTTATGGGCTTATAAATGTAAAACTTTCATAAAGTACACTCAGTAAGTCACCAAATAAATCAGGAACATATTTTAAAAATGTATGAACAGTTGCCTACTTTCATATATAAATTCGCTTTAAAAAATCTGTATATGTCAATATAGTGACTGAATTAAAGCCGTATATCTAACCTACAGTCATCCTAGCTTTTCTGTAACTCTTCTCCATTGTCAGAAAAACAAACCTTTAGGTGAAAACTTATGATAATGGAGACTTCTTTCTACAGTAACTTTTTTCCTCTGACAGTAGCCACAAAGTGACATACAAGGTCTGAAAATACCACCTACATCAATATTTAATGAACTGTGATTGCTGACTTCTTTTGCTTGGTGTGCAGCAAAAAGAAATGTTTCCATTGTAATTTTCAACCTGTATCCACATTTATTAATACAACAGAACATCAGGGAAGGGAAGGGAAGGGAAGGGAAGGGAAGGGAAGGGAAGGGAAGGGAAGGGAA